>NC_053519.1:24236093-24536093 GCF_016920715.1 Anopheles arabiensis | reverse complement strand
TAAAGTCTACATAGCCATTTTTGTATGCTTCTCAACTCGTGCTGTCCATATCGAGGTTGTAAGTGATTTATCGACAGCAGCATTCATCTCAGCATTACAAAGATTTATCTCACGGGGTGGAAAGATCTGTGAATTACATTCTGATAATGGAACTGCTTTTAAAGGAGCTTCACATCAGCTGCATGAGTTGTATGCAATGCTCAAGGCAGATGAAACTGCAAGAGAAAAAATATTCAACTGGTGTGGTGTTAATGAAATCACTTGGAAATTTATTCCACCACGAGCATCTCAGTTTGAGGGGTTTTTGGGAAGCCGCAGTCAAATCCGTCAAAACCCATCTTTTGAAGCAAATTGGAACAACCTCCATCATCTATGAAGATTTCATGACTCTCTGCCCTCAAATAGAAATGTGCCTCAATTCGCGGCCTTTAACACCAATTCCTACAGAAACAGAGGACATTGAAGTCTTAACACCAGGACATTTCTTGGTTGGTTCTAACTTTCAAATGGTGCCAGATACTAGCGTAACCACTATTCCTGATAACCGCTTGTCTCATTGGAGACACACTCAGAAAATACTGCAGGCCATATGATCAAGATGGTACACTGAGTACTTACAACAGCTGCAAGCTAGAACAACCAACATGCGAAAACTTGCTACCAAAATTGAAGTTGGAAGGGTGATGATATTGAAGGAAGACAACATGCCACCTGCTCAATGGCCTCTTGGTATCATAACAGACCTACATCCCGGTAAGGACAACATAGTTCGTGTAGTTTCTTTGCGAACTCCTCGAGGAAAGATCATCACAAGGCCAGTTACACGAATTGCTTTGCTACCAATTGAGGATGATTTGAAATAACCTGGTTATTTCAAGGTGGGCGGAATGTTGACGCCACAACTATAACGATCAACTCAAACCGGCGTTATAAATGCGCAAGCAAATTGCGACTCACTACAGTTTATCAAGATAACTGCCATGAAGGCTGCCGAAGTCAACAACAGAAAAAACAGATGAAATAAAAGAAGAGAGTGACATAAGTTGTAAATGGATCGAGTTGTGTTTTTTTGCCAACAAGTAAAACCGCAGAAATATCACCAGATTTAATATCTAATCATCAGTTGTGTTTAACGATTGTCTTGGCACTCAGGTACTTTTATTATCCCTTATATGAACAGTACATAATAATAAATAATACACACAAGACACATAATAAACACATCAAAATAACCTCGGCCGCGCGCCAGCCGTACCGTGCCCTACCGGCAGCCCTGCTCGACCGGCTGCTCGCAACACTTCTCTTGTTCGAACGCACGACACACACTAAGTGGCTTGCGCTTAGTGTGCGTACGACAATGTGCGAGGCACACTGTCGTCCCCTGGACATTGACCAGTGGTAGCGCACTACCACGGCAAGTCCGGGGGTCGGCACGGCTGCCCACAACACCCTCTTATGGGATGACTAAGAAAGCTTCCCTCGTCGTCCTATCCCGGCAGACCTCGTCCATAGCCCGGCAGCAAGGCGCAAAGCTTCCTCGCCGATGACGCTGCCGGCGTTGCTTGGGCTGAATTTCACACGTCGCCAAGTGTGCACCGCTGCCCATACGGTCCCTTGGATGGGACGGCAGCCGGGAGCCTCGGTCTTGGCGGTGGCGGCGGCTCAATCCTTCCGCAGATTCCCGGACCTTTACCATCGCGATAGTCGCTGCGATGATGCAGCGAAAGACGAGCCCAATCGCGATGCCGTTCGCGGGTTCGCGCAGGAGGATACCATCCTCGTCGCCAGTTGTTATGTTCTTCACTTTACTATTTTATTACACTAATAAACGTACACAGTAAATAGAACATAAATGACACAAACAATATACACTTTGTGGCGACCACGGTGTGGCCTTTCCACTGTTCGGAGCTGACATCCGATTGTATACAGCCTGTTCCCTAGTTACGCAGTTCTCGACTTAGGCTTGAAATAGACGAACCAAGATTGCCGCGGTACCGCGAAATTCGCGCCTTGTTTATAACAGTTGTAGAACAGTTGAGCTGTTAAATCTTCCACGCCTCCAATCGCGGCTGCTGTTTCGCAGAGATATTCAACTTTGGTATTGCTATGATTTTCGCGGTAGCGCGAACCGATTATTTTTACTTTTTCTGGTGGATTTGTGTGGAAACTCGAGTCGAGAAACGAATTTTGAATTTTATTTTGCATAAACTATGTGAAATAAATAATTTGATTCACAGATTGAACAGTTTTCTAAATTTGACATATCAAATGTCAAATCAGTACAATGTGCTTCTCGAATTGCCCATTGCAGTATAAATTGTATTTTTGCTCAAGGTGGAATGTATAATGAGGTGTAGTTATAGCGCTTTTGGCGATCCCCTCCCCTGGGCTCCAACTTTGACAGATGGTCTTCCGCTTGTACAGGCGTCCCCCGAGTTACGACCCCTCGAGTTACGACGATTCGCTAAAACGACGATTTTGATTTTGACAGTTTAAAGATGTCATTGACAAGAAATTGAAACATTTTTTTGGATTTCTGGGCAGCTAACCGTTATACAGACAATTCTAAAGATTCCACAACTATCCGATTTTGAATATCTATATTGTGTACGGCTTTTGGAATATAATTATTACACTATCGAACATTATTTTAAATCAAATACACGATGTCATAGATTGGAATTTTTGAACTATGGTTATAAACTTTATATTCATAGATATTCAACATACGACTTTTTCGACTTACGCCTTGCTTTGGGACATTTATTCGGTCCCAAATACAGTCGTTTCTCGGGGAACACCTGTATATGTACTAAAGTGACATTTTTTTAATTATATTTATATTTACACCTATGCCAAACACATACACCAATACCACGATTGCCGTCCAGCCGGCACCTACACAACCGCATGAACTGGTGGGAACCGATCCGTTATCATCACCGCTTCAAGCTGCACCTCGTGAGCCATTCACAGATAGGATCTGGATCCGCCTATCCCGCTTATCAACGGCCGTCACTGTGGAACAAGTGGTCGCTTCTGTAAAGCGTCGCTTAGCCACCGATGACGTTATAGCGTATTGCCTGCTGAGAAGAGGGATTAGTGTGGACAGCATGAATTGGCTTTCATTCAAAGTGAGGGTCCCGGCTATCCTTCGAGATGCGGCACTCACACCATCCACCTGGCCCGTCGGTATCGGTGTACGTGAGTTTTTTCAATCCCGTCAACACGACCACCAAACCTCATCTCCTATAGCCACCCGAAACCGCTTTACTACACGCACACCAGCTACTAGTACTGAACACCGCTACACCACACGCACACCAACAACGACTCACCGTTTAGCCGCACGCACGTCTACTCCACCTGATCCTGAAACAACATCATCACAACAGTGTCACCCCCCGGTGAATGATACCTTGGAAGCACCCAACTCAACACTTGTTTCTGGACCGCCCCAAAACCACCGTGCTTCATCTCCGCACCTACACCAGTCTACAATCGATCGCTTTTTTCTCAACTAGACGAAGTTCCGCTCATTGCACGCAACAAACACGCCAAGCCTCATGCTCTGACAACGTAGCTCAATTGACTTACCGTATACCCGCTTTATCCAACCGCCACAATGACAACGCTACCGCTGAGTATTTAAGCTGCTATTATCAAAACGTTAGAGGTTTGCGTACTAAAACAAAAGAATTTCACCTAGCTGTATCGGAGGCTGACTTCGACCTCATCGCCCTCACGGAAACTTGGCTTGTTGACAACATTTCATCTGCTCTTCTCTTCAACAACAACTTCTCTGTTTACCGCTGTGATCGCTCTCTCAGCGGCTCTAGCTCTCGCGGTGGTGGTGTTTTGCTAGCCGTTTCTAACGCATACGAGTCGATAGAATTACCTCCCCGTGATCGTTCTCTCGAGTATATTTGTGTGCGCGTCACCTGCAATAACGCACATCTGTACGTCATGGTAGTATACATTCCACCGCAGCTTAGCTCCGAGATATCGACTCTTCGCTCTCTACATGATTGTATCAGCGGCTTCACCCTCACACTGAAGCCTTCGGATCTGCTGTTTGTTATTGGCGATTTCAATCAGCCTAGCATAAGCTGGTCCACAGCTGATCCTTCGTCCTCGCCAGCATACTCATCAATCACGCACTATGAACCAACTGCGCGCTCACTGGCCAACAACACCTGTGTGGATGGATTTAAATTTAACGGATTAGTGCAACTTAATCACATCAATAATTCGCACGGACGCATGCTTGACCTGCTCTACGCTAACAATGCTGCAGCTAAATTGTGTTCGCCTGTCTTTCCAAGTGTTGTTCCGCTTATACCTCTTGACTCCTACCATCCGGCGTTAGACTTCAATATACGTATTAACTCGTCGACCCGACGCAATTCGACGACTCGACAAAACTCGACGACAACCGCATTTTATCGTTATAACTTTGCTAAAGCTGACTATGTGAAACTGAACGACATGATATCAATGTTTAACAATAGCTTTCATTGTTCCAATTTTATTTCACTTGACGAAGCAGTATGTTCATTCTCGTCCTTCATGCTGCAAGCCTTTGTTGTATGCGTCCCAGTTCAGCGTCCTAAACCTTACCCCCCCTGGGCGGACCGCACACTCAAACGACTCAAACGTGTAAAAAGAGCTGCTTATCGTCACTACCAAACGCGCCGCTGCCAAAGATCTCGCTCGATCTACTTTGACACGCACTCTTTATACTGCAGCTATAACAGGTTTCGATATCGCAGATATTTGAGTAAAATTCAACGCAGGTGCAGGTGGCCTGACTCGTTTTGGAGCTTCTACAACAGCAAAACAAAATCCACGCATACACCGAAATCCATTACGTACAAAGGAGCAACAAGTGCCAACACTAATGAAATGTGCAATCTCTTCGCGGATCGCTTCGCAGATTGCTTTTCACCGGCCATGAATGATACCGATACCATTGATGCTGCTCTCGTCAACACTCCGACTGGCGCAATTAACATGAGCACTCCTTTCATCGACATTGAGATCGTTTTATCTGCCCTAGCGCAACTAAAGCCTTCCTTCGCCTTCGCTCCTGGACCCGACGGAATTCCTTCTACCGTGCTGAAACGCTGTCAAACGACAGTAGCACCTATCCTTGCAAAATTGTTCAATGCAACGCTAGCCAATGGCTACTTTCCCAAAACATGGAGGAAATCTTGGATGGTTCCTATTTACAAAAAGGGCGACAGGACAGATGCCATCAACTACCGGGGTATTACATCTTTGTGTGCCATTGCCAAGGTGTTCGAACTAGTGATATACAAAAATCTGCTACATGCATGCCGCATCTACCTAAGTCCGTATCAACATGGATTCGTGCCAAAAAAGTCGACTACCACGAACCTGGTTGAATTTGTAACCTATTGCACTAGTCAAATTGATGCCGGAGCTCAAGTCGATGCAATTTACACAGATCTAAAAGCAGCATTCGACTCTCTTTCGCACGCAATTCTCCTCGCTAAGCTCGATAAGCTAGGAGTTCCCAGCCGGCTCGTACAGTGGATTAAGTCTTACCTAATTAATAGCACATACATCGTGAAAATTGATAAGCACATGTCTAAAGAAATAGTCAGCATCTCGGGTGTGCCACAAGGAAGCAATATTGGCCCGCTTCTCTTCATATTGTTTATCAACGATGTTACCCTCGCTTTACCTCCCGACAGTATCAGTCTGTTTGCCGACGACGCAAATATTTTTGTGCCTATTCACAACACAGGTGATTGTACATTCCTGCAAGACTGCATCGAAATTTTCTGTTCGTGGTGCAAGCGTAATGGACTGACTATCTGCATCGAGAAATGCTACTGTGTGTCTTTTAGTCGATGCAGGAGCCCAGTGACTGGGACCTACTTCATGGACGGCACTGCAGTTAATCGACAGAATCATGCCAAAGACCTGGGTGTTCTGCTTGACTCTAGTTTGAACTTTAAACAGCATATCGATGACGTTGTAGCCAGAGGAAATCAATTACTTGGCGTGGTTATCCGGACAACTAATGAATTCCGCAACCCCATGTGCATCAAAGCTGTGTACAACTGTATCGTTCGTTCGGTTCTGGAATATTCGTGCGTAGTCTGGAGCCCAACTACCGCTTCTTCTATTGCTTGACTTGAGGCGATTCAACGTAAGCTCACGAGATATGCCCTACGCCTACTTCCCTGGCAGGATCGCAATAATCTTCCTCCGTATGCTGCGCGGTGCCGTCTTCTAGGCCTTGAACCTCTTTCGGTTAGAAGACGCAATGCACAGTGCTCTTTCATCGCTGGATTGCTAAATGGCTCTATCGACTCATCGCCTTTGTTGCATCGAGTCGATATCTATGCACCATCCCGAACAGTTAGGTCTAGAGAGACTCTACGGCTCGGTCAACCCCGTTCCAGTGCTGGTCGGTCTGACCCTATGTTACGCATGTCGGCTGTCTTCAACACTGTCTCGGATTGCTTCGATTTCGACATCTCAACTCAGTGCTTCAAGGAACGTCTCCGGCTTTTGCCGTGGCCGCAGTGAATTGCGATGCAAATCTTGTTTTTTTCTATGTATTTTTTTTTTATTGAACTGTTACATCTTAATTAGGCCATCCGGCCCGTTGAAGATTAAATAAATAATAATAATAAATAATAAGTGTCTGAAAATATTGAAAACTCAAGCGGAAGACTTTATGTCGTATGCGTGTAAGGTTAACCGTGCGTGTGAAGATTTTGAATTGAAAGCTATGACGGAAAATCAACTAAAGGCATTAGTATTCGTGTGTGGTCTCAAGAACGAAAATTATTTAGAGTACCGAACGCGGTTATTAAATATGATCGAAAAGCACGCAGAAATTTCCCTGGAACAATTATCTACCGAATGTCAAGGCATAATTAATTTGCACGCAGATAGCGCAAAGATTGAAGACAGTGCAAATAGAAAGGTAGCCGCGATAAGAAAATGGCCGTCAGCAAACTCGAAATTTCTGCCAAAAGCAAATGGCAATCAGCAACGATTTCAAAATGGTAGTCAGCAACGTTTCCAAAATGGTACTCAGCAACGTATTCAAAATGGTAGTCAGCAACGTTTGCAAAATGGAGGAGGTCCATCAGGCATCAAACCAAAAACCCCATGCTGGTATTGTGGTATACAGCACTGGGTGCGTGATTGTACATTAAAATATCACAAGTGCAAGCAATGCGGAACAGTAGGTCACAAGGAAGGATTTTGCAGAAATCGAAAGAGCCCTCAGAAAACAATCTATTCTAATGCACACGTAAGGGTGGTGCATGTGAATGCGTGTTGCATAACGAAACAAAGAAAATACGTGACAGTGTGCGTGAACGGAAGGTCGTTACAGTTACAATTGGATACTGCTTCTGATATAACGGTAATAGGACAGCAGTCCTGGAGAAAGATAGGCGAACCGCAATTGAATAGTCCAACAGTGAAGGCACTAACAGCAGCAGGCACGAATTTTGAACTATACGGAGAGTTCTCGGCGAATATCATAATTCATGGTGTTGAACGTTTTGCAGTAATTCGGGTGGCAAAAGCAGATGTGAAGCTGTTAGGTGCCACGCAAACAATGAGACCCCAAATTTTGAGTGATTCAGGCCGAGGGGTATGAGGAAGCTTGAGGAAGCACGGAGAAACGCGCTGCGATGAGAGTTCGCATTCTGTTTTACACGCGCGCTTCACTAACACCAATACAAATACCGTGCTTTGACGAGCCGTCTGTGAATGTGTGTGTGTCTTCTTTCAGCGAGCTCAACTTGGAGCTGCTCGTCACATCGTGTTGTCTCGCTTACACTACAGCATCGAACCATCGCTCCGTATGTCCCCCCCTCCTACGCGTACAACACCACCAGTACAGCGCGACGCTTTGCCGGAGTTGGTTGTGCGCGTTTCGTTCTAAGTCCCGCGCGCAGTGTTTGTGCGTTGATGCGCATTTCGTTATAAGTCTCGTGCGCCGGTGTGTTTTGGTGAAGTGTGCAGTGAATAAACAGTGTGTACAGACGCACATGCAGTGCGGGCATCGACAGGTAAGAATTTGATGAACAGAGGCAACGCAGATTGTCGACAAGTTTCCCGCAGCCTGGCTCGACCCGGTATGACGTCATTCGTGAGTATGAAGGATTCTGAATGTGTACTTTAGTGTGTACTTTATGTTTCAATAAAGTGTTTAATGTAATAAAAAATGACAGTGTTTGTGTTTAGTTTTAGAATAAGTGCATGAAAGAAAACGAAAAACGAAAGAAACAACTATCTTTACATGTGTTGGTAGCATGGCTCGAAAGAACACAAACACATTGAGAACTGCAGAGCGCACCGTGCGTTACGGGTGGGGAGGGGGAGTGCTCGCGCGAGGGTGTAACTCATTCGTCGAAGGGGCACTGTATTTCGACAGCGTCACTCAAATCACTCAAAAAATACACTCATTTTGCCGGACGGGTGCTGATGTTATCGAACTTTTCGAGTTGTGGTCCGTGCCAATGAATGTATTTTGCAACAATATCAGTAATAATTCAGCAAAGATGACGATGATAAGTCTCCAAAGGCAGTTTCCAGAAGTTTTCAATGGAACAGGAGTATGTAAAAAAGTTCAGGTGGAGTTAAAGCTTGGAGATAATATTACCCCTGTTTTTCGACCCAAAAGGCCAGTGGCCTATGCTATGAGAGAAGTAGTCGAAAAGGAATTAGATAGACTAGAGCAAAACGGTGTGATTACTCCCATTAACTATTCAGACTGGGCAGCACCTGTTGTGGTTGTGCGGAAATCCAACGGAAAGATACGTATATGCGGTGATTACTCGACAGGTTTAAATCAGGCACTTCAAGCATACGAGTATCCCCTACCAATTCCGGAGGAAATTTTTACCAAATTGGCACAATGCAATATTTTTACAACCATAGACCTTTCTGATGCTTTTGCACAAGTCTCAGTAGAAGAACAATATAGGCCAGTACTGAGCATAAATACACATCGTGGCTTATACCAATACAACCGTCTTCCGCCAGGAATAAAAGTAGCCCCTGCAATATTCCAACAGCTTATAGATACAATGATAGCAGGCATGGTAAAGGTATGCGGGTACATGGATGATTTGATAGTTGGAGGTGTGACACAAAGAAGTTTTAAGCCGCATTAAGGAATACGGATTCACAATCCGAGCGGATAAATGTGTATTTGGCATGAAGCAAATCCGATATCTTGGTCACATTATAGATAGAAAAGGTATTCGTCCAGACCCGGCAAAGATCGAAGCAATTTTAAACATACCACCGCCAACAGATATATCAGGGCTTCGTTCGTTTATTGGAGCTATTAATTATTACGGCAAATTTGTGCCAAAAATGAGAGACCTCCGCTACCCTTTAGACAGTCTACTCAAGCATAGTGAGCATTTTCAATGGTCAAAGCAATGCGAGGAAAGTTTTCAAGCATTTAAGAAAACTCTCTCTTCAGACCTATTACTCACGCATTATGATCCTAAGGCAGACATCATAGTCTCAGCCGACGCGTCATCAGTTGGTCTAGGCGCCACATTAAGCCACAAGTTTCAAGACGGCAGCGTCAAAGTCGTTCATCATGCATCAAGGGCACTGACAGAGACAGAAAAGAAGTACAGTCAGATAGATCGCGAAGGACTAGCGATAGTATTTGCAGTGACAAAGTTTCACAAAATGATATATGGGCGTCATTTCAAGCTACAAACAGATCATAGACCGTTACTCCAAATTTTTGGTTCAAAGAAGGGAATCCCAGTGTACACAGCAAACAGATTACAAAGATTTGCCCTTACATTACAACTACATGATTTCGATATTGATTACGTCCGCACTGATCATTTTGGAGATGCTGATTTATTATCAAGATTAATCAAAAAGCGAACTCAGCCGGAGGAGGAGTATATCGTAGCAAGTATTGAGTTGGAAAAAGATATACGATCAGTTGCCTTGAGCTCGATATGTACGCTTCCGTTAAACTTCAGAGATGTTGCAAACGCCACTCAAACAGACAAAGTACTACGAAAAGTATATCAGTATATTCAGCAAGGTTGGCCAGAAAATAATACTTTTGGGTTGGAGTTTGCTAGATACACGCAGAATTACAGCATTGCAACATTGCTTATTACAGCAGAAAAGATACACTCTCCATAGTAGATGGAAGTAGTTTATTTGGTGAAAGGCTTGTTATTCCACAGAATCTGCAAAAGAGATGTTTAGAGCAGTTTCACCATGGGCATCCGGGAGTGCACCGAATGAAGGCGTTATGTATATTGGCCCACCTTAGATAAAGACATTGCTGAATGTGTGGGTACGTGCTCATCTTGTGCAGCTGCAGCCAAGTCACCTCCACACGAGGTTCCATTGCCTTGGGAGAAAACAGTAGTACCATGGCAGAGAGTCCATGTGAACTACGCAGGTCCCATTGACGGGGATCATTTTCTAATTGTTGTGGATGCTCACACAAAATGGCCTGAGATAGTTAAAACAAATAGTATCACAACTTCAGCAACGGCAGCTATACTAAGAGGTTTATTCGCTAGGTTTGGAATGCCAACTACATTAGTCACAGATAACGGAACACAATTTGCAAGCGAAGCATTTCATGATTTTTGCACAGCGCATGGAGTACATCATATAAGAACAGCACCATTTCATCCGCAATCGAACGGTCAAGCCGAGCGTTTTGTCGATACATTCAAGAGAGCGCTAGTGAAAATCAGGAACGGAGACACATCTCTGCAAGAAGCAATTGATATATTCTTATTGGCTTATAGAACCACACCAAACGCACAATTACAAGAATGCAAAACGCCAGCAGAAGCAATGTTTGGAAGAAGATTAAGAACAAGTTTCGAACTGTTGCGCCCACCAACAAAATCCCAGTACAGATCATTCGATACAGAGCTAAGAGCATTTGCAATTAACGATCCAGTGTATGTAAAGGTGTACAAGCGGAATTCGTAGAGTTGGACTCCAGCAGTAATTATCAAACGATGCGGAAACGTTATGTATTTAGTTAAAACCAATACGCAACAAAGAGTATTAAGAAGCTATGTAAATCAGATGCGTAAAAGGGTCATAGCTGGTGCTCGTCAAGCAGTAGGCACGTTGGCGAGTCGCATGCCATTAAACGTCCTGTTGGATACTTGGGGTCTATCCACATCATCGCCTGTACCATCATCGTCTTCGTCACCTAAGTCATCGTCTTCGTCATCTACATCCTCGCCTGCTTCTTGGCTGTCGGCACAGTCATCATCATCATCATCATCATCGATGCCAGAATAGACAGTAGAGATTCGTCATCAGCACCAGGACAACTTCATCCCTCCAGAGCAGAGTACAGCAGAACAGATACCGCCACCTCGCCGCTCCTCTAGGCCTAGAAGAGTTCCGTGAAGGTTTGACTCGTATCAACTACCCCCAGGACAATCGCATGACAATCGGATTGAACGCGCAACATTTTCCATACAATCCGCAGTGTTACGTTTTCTTCGCGCCAACTTTGCCTGTATTTTCAATGAGCCAAGCGATTTTACCCCCTCCTACACGCATTGTATCCTACAGCACGCTTGACGCGGCAACGTTCACCACATACACACACACATCTCCACACTCAGGGTACGACATCTTCCCTGTTGCTGTTCTGGACTCAGACAAAATTTTTGTCTCTACAGTTATTGTTCAAAAAAGTAGTAGCTCCTAGGATCTGAATTTACAAACAAATATCAAAATGTTATGTTCTGCTAATGATATTGCACTAAATTTAATTGAGCTACATTAAGTTTTTACATATCTTTCATAAAAGTTCGCCAGAGTATAAAAACGTCGATACAATTTGTCATGAATAACTTAAATTTTAAGATTTTCGCGCATAAAATTATGACGCGCGCTGTCTGTGCGGCGGCGTAATTCGCTACTCGTATAGCCGTCTCGCTTCTTCTTGTGTGTGCTTTACCGTTGCTCACCGCATCAAGAACATTGCTGCTCACACACACGTCAGTCTGTGGCAAACAATTGGAGGGGGAGGATGTGTCGGTTTGCTCCAGAAATCGTGTGTGATTTTGGTGTTCTGGATTTGGTTCCATCGCTTTTTGTTTTGGTGAATTTGAAAAGGTAAGAATCATCAACCGATGTAAAAGTGTGAGAGTAAGATGATGCTGATGGTGACTGATGCTTTTCTTTGTTTCTTTTCCTGCTTTCATCCACTGATGGCGTCGAGCATCGCCGAGGATGTGATCGAATGCGGAATATTCTAAACGAGGAGCTTCATTCCGGATTTTGTTTGCAATAAGGTAAGTTATGATAACACACAAAGCATACCAAAAAAGAGTGAGTAATCTTATTCTTAACTTTCATTTCTTCAACAGCGCTGAACTCATCCTCCAGCTTACAACGAACGGTCAACGGATGAGGAAGGAGAGGAGGGACGGCAAAGGTACACGCACAAACGTGCACACCTCAGCCTTGTCGGAGAACGAGAACACGGGAGGGGGAGACCGGCAACGTAGGTTCTATACGTTCTTCATTTACGCTCCCTCGTGCGTTCGTGCGTGTGTGCACGCGCGCGTCTGTGTGTGTATGTGTGTGCATGCCTGCGTGCGTGGCTGTGTGTGTTTTTGCCGCTTCGCTTAACGAGATCCTACGGGATCACCTTGTGAAAAACACCAAGAGAGGGGGAGGGGTAGGTGTATGTGTATGTGTGTGTATGTGTGCTTGCATGCGTACGTGGTTGTGAGTGTGTTTTTTGCTGTTTCGCGATCTCCTACGGAATCAAAAGGGGGTGGGGGGGAAACACGAGGGGGGGGGAGGAGTGAGGTGTGTGTTTGTGTGCTAGCCTGCATGCGTGCGTGGCTTTGTCTGTGTGTGTTTTTGCGTTCGCGTTCTCCTACGGGATCACCTTGCGAAAAACACCATGGGGAGGAGAAGGTGTGTGTGTGTGTTTTCTCTTCTTTGTCGTTTCGCACTCTCCCGTGGGTCTCCTTGTGTGCGTTAGTTTTTTTGTTTTTCAAGAAGAAAAAAAAATACTTCGAAAAATACCAGTGGGGAGGGTGTGTGTATGAATGAAAGAATGTGCTTAGAAAAAGAAAGTAGAAAATAAAAAAAATATTGAACAACGGATTCGTAAGTGTGTTTGAACTCATTGCTATCCGAAAAAAAGCGAGGGGGGGCTCTTGAAATGTAGTATACATGTATGCAACATGTATCGTGTCGCCGCGACGGTGTATCTCGCTCAATCCGTTAAGCCTGAAAAGTGCTTCTATCGGATCGTCTAATCGGGCGCCATTTAATCAATCCGTTAGCGAAAAGTCGCATGGATTTTGGTACCGGGGGTTTCTCGCTTTCAGCCTGATAGGAGCTTCTAAGGGATTACCCGCTTGGCAAAATGTCGCGCGACATGCATGCTTGAAATCGATGCTTGTTACCCCCCGCTTGGCAAAGAGTAACTCATTTTGATTCCTCTCGCTACCCCTGGCCTTAGTTTTGAAGGAATCATGCGACACACTCGCACTCCACTACCCCATCCCATGGAAAAACCTCCCACCATCGAGGTGTTGACCAAAATTTCGCTGTGTGCATGAGACACACACTCGCACTCCTCCAGCCCTCCACAGCTGAACGCTCCCACCGTTGCGAAGTTGCGAGCATTTTTGCTCTGAGCGTGAGACCCTGAAGCACAAGAGATGACACTATGTGTAAAGACGATCATAATTCGATATGGTCAAAAAGCGTCGATTATCGTTTCATTTATCTGCTAATGATGTTTTCACTTCATCAAAATTTTAAACATTATCAACTAGGCTGATAACAATAGTTGAAATGTAAATCAGAATAAAGTAGTAAGGAAGTAAAATAAATTTAATTATACATTATTTTGACCATATGATCAACATTTGTACATAGTGCCATTTACTTTGTGTTCTTCGCTCTCGCGCTGTGTTGTGATCGTTCTAAACTCATCGCCAGAACGAATGCAAATTTCATTTGGGAAGGATCGGTGCCGGAAGATGCAGTGAAAATTATAAAATGTTTATAGAAAAGTGGTTAAGTAAATCGTGAAAGATATCAACGCAGGCGTAAATGCAGTTTGTTTTGTTACTTGATCTACGGGTAAGTGTATGCATAAAAGAAGAATCTTCCAAATGATGTTTGTGTTCTAATAATCGTACTGCTTTTAATATTTGTTTATTCTTCTATTATTTTCCATCACACCTAGCTATTTCATTACCAAAGCACCTGATAACCGATCAAAGAAGGTGAATTGGGCTTACAGAGTCGCCATTTAACATTAAATATCTTCTTGATCGGTAAGTTTTAAACAGTACTAGTTTTGTTCACCATTCTTATGCTAGATATGTCTTTCATTCCTCAGGAAAACGCATCAAACAGCAAGTGTTTTTCTTCTAACAGCACGCGCCATCGGTGGAGCAAGCAGCAAACGTTTCGTTCGCCCAGCACGCACCATCAAGTATTATAATATTCCCGAATAGCTCTGTGAATAAAAAACTTCACACTTGCTGTCCGAATTTCCTGGAATTTTTGATCGGTCTACGCTCGCGGGAATGGTGGGTCCGTTGAGGAGAAGGAAAGAAAGGGTGGGAGCGAGGATTAAACAAAAACGCGGCATTGAGAATGAGGGGAGGTGCGCTCAGCGCTCACGCTAGGACACTCACGATGCTTGAAATAAAATGTTAACAAGCATCGATTTCAAGCATGCATGTCGCGCGACATTTTGCCAAGCGGGTAACAAGCATCGATTTGAAGCATGCATGTCGCGCGACATTTTGCCAAGCGGGTCGGGCTTACACTTTTTGGAGGGGCCATGAGATGAACTAGGCTACCACTCGGTTTATCCTTTATATAGCCTGATTTTATCCTTCCTCTCCTTTTTTTATCACTCCTTATTTTCTTCAACTAGGAGCTTTTTTATTCATCATGGCAGGATCGCCAATGTGATATTCCATTGAAAACACCGGAACTGCAGTAACACACGTCTGATCTTTATTCCGTCCAACCTCATACTGCCCGCACACCCACACTGCTACTCTCACATACCACACTAAGTACAATGGATCTAACTTTTCCTATTTTCATTTTTTAAGTATACCAAGTCTCCTATGCTTACATCTATGGGATTTATATGCTGATTTAATTATTTTTCTCTTTTTTCTTTTTCTATAATTACGTTCTTACGTGCAATCTCATTGGACTTTTGCAGTTTAAATTTCATTTCATTGTAAAATTATGCTTTATTATAAATTGGATCGATTGTATGTTTATAAATTTCTTGTGGTAGATTTGCTGTTCTACCGAAAACTAATATTTTGTTTCCGTATGTGTTGTTGTATTATAAACAAACTCATAAAATTTTATCCAATCATCCCAATCATCATGATATCCATTAGTAAATGCTCCAAGCAGTGGAGTATTTAACGGTAAGCAAAGTAAGCAATTGCGGGGGGCCCGTCAATGAGGGGCCCCGGAAACTTTAGTCCATTATCCATAACAGTTGATAGAATATGGCACTGTATTAGCAAGGAGGGCCCCGTGGGTGATGGACGTTAGGGCTCCACGCTAGACGAACCCTAAGCACCCCACCCCCCCCCCCCCCGAGAGAAACCAAATTTAAGTTGAAATGTTAATAATCAAAGACAGATGTCGAGTACCCCCCAGTAATCATGTACAGGGGCCTCAACACTTCTTACTGCTTAGGGCCCCCGATACTATAAACCCGCTGCTGGCTCTAAGGTATTCATTTAAGCTTCTATGATTACGTTCTAGAACTCCAATTGTTTGTGGATGATATGGCGTTGAAAATGTTTGTTTTATTTTTAAAATTTGGGCTATTTTACCTAACACCTCATTGTTATATTCCAATCCTTGGTCTGATCTAAGCTCCAAAAAGCTTCCATAAGTCAAGATAAAATGTTCAACTAATGCTTTTGCAATCGTGTTTGCTTCTTTGTTTTTAATTGGAATGATCACTATATATTTTGATAGGTCGTAATTAGATAGCATTGAATCGTAATTGCATATCTGTTGCTATTTATTGTTTTGGGTAATGGACCAACTGTGACAATTGATATGATGATAAATGGTTTTGCTGGAGTTGATGTGATTATAGATTTTTCTTTTGTGTGCTTATTTACTTTGCTGACTTTGCATATTTCATATTTCTGCACGTAACTTATTATATCTTGCATCATATTATTCCATTTAAATTTTTCACGAATTTTTAAATATAATCTCTATTGCGCTATATGACCTCCTGTGGGTATGGCATGATATTTTTCCATGATTTTCAACTTTTCTTTCTTACTTTTTATCCATTTAGATGCATGAAACAAAATTATTTCGTAACCTAAAATTGCTGTGTCTGCTATTTCCTTTATGGTTCATTGAGAGTTATATTTGAATAATTTGTCCTCAACTGATATTGCTAACTTGTCTCGATTAAATTTCTTAGCAATTTGGCATATATCTAGAAGAGCAAGTTCTATTCCTTGACTTCCATTTTGGCCTTTAGAATTGTTAAGAGGGATAACCCTTTTTCCAAGTTGCTTATTTTAGTTGTGACTACATACTTTGATTTCTATTCCATTTCTTTTAACTTCTGACTTAATTTTCAAAATCTTATTAACCTCTGACGGTCTATCTGTCTTCCAAAATACTTGATTAATTACTTTTTCTTTATTTCTTCCAGCTTGTGATAAATTATCACTAAAAAGCTGGTTGTGATATACGGATTGCCGAAAACAGAAAAGAATGGATAAAAACTGTTGTGTGCTGTTCGCCAATCAATTTGCTACTGTTTATTTACTAGTCATTTTATTTACATAGTTCATTTGCTAGTTCATTTCATCCTAATCCTAAGAGTTCATTCTCCAATTCCAATCCATAACTGATCTAGTTCAATTGAAATATTTCCCCATTTGAAACAATTCACGAAAACATGCATTTTCAATTATTCAAATTTCTAAACTAACTACAATGCAATTTAATTCAATTTCCAACACAGCGGTTGGTGTATCCTTTACTTTCTTTTGCACCTTTACCATTGCTCTTGTGTTAACTACCATAATTGAATTGTTTTTAATGCTTTTAATATCCTCCTCTTTAGTTTTTAGGATCAATTCTTTCAACTCATCTGAATTGTACACGATTCGTGATAATGCGTCTGCTGCAACATTACTTTTTCCAGCTACGAATTGTATTGTGAAATCAAATTCTTCCAGATCTAGTTTAATTCTGGTTAATTTTGACGTTGGATTTTCATACCAAAGAGATAAACTAGTGGTCTATGGTCTGTTCTGATTGTAAATTTTCGTCCAGAAACATATGTTTTAAAATGATTTACTACCCAGTGTACAGCTGCTAATTATTTTTCTATTATACTCTTATTCTTTTCACCTTTAGTAAAAGTTTTACTTGCGAAGGCAATAAGAAAATCTTGCCCATTTGTTATTTGGAAGAGAACTGCTCCGCACGCAAAGTTTGATGCGTCTGTAGTTATAATAAAATCTTTGCTAAAGTCTGGGTATTTAAGAATGGTTGGAGATAGCAGATGCTCCTTTAATGAATCAAATGCTGTTTGTTGTTCCTTTTTCCATTCAAAAAGTGTGCCTTTCTTTAATAAATCATTTAGTGGCTTTGCAATTTTTGCAAAGTTTTGTATAAACTTTCTGTAGTAATTACAGAAAGCTACGAATCTTCTAACTTCGTCTGCGTTGGTTGGTATAGGAATCTTTCTTATTGTTTCGAATTTGGTTTCATCAGGGTATATTCCCTGGTCCGTTATTTTGTGTCCAAGATATGTAACATCTGATTTAAAGAATTTGCACTTCTCTGGGTTCAATTTAAGATTGTAGTATCGTAATCTATTAAATACTTGTGTAAGATTTTCTATATGATTTTTCATTGAGCTTCCTATTACTATAATATCATCGATATAAATGAATGCTATTTCAGGTGTGAGGCCAGCCATTGCTATTGCCATCATACGCTGAAAACTGTTAGGACTTATGTTTAGTCCAAAAGGCAGTCTTGTGAATTGATAATGTCCTTTTGGTGTAGAAAATGCTGTATATTTTCGCGATTCTTTTTCCAAAGGGATCTGATGAAAACCTGACATCAGATCTAGAGTGCTGAAATATTTTGCATTTCCTAATTGGTCTAATATTGTGTCTATTCTCGGAAGTGGAAACTTATCTGGTAATATCTTTTTGTTCAATTGCCTAAAATCGACTACTAATCTCCATTTCTTATCGTTTCCTGTTTTCTTGGGGACAAGCAGAATTGGTGAATTGTAAGGGGAAACGGAGTTTTCTATTATATTATTTTCTAACATCTTTTTTACTTGCTGATCTATTTCTTTGCTTTGCGAATGAATTTGTTTATAGTTGGGTATATATGTAGGAATATTGTCTTTAGGAGTAATTGTTTGCTTATAAAAATTATTAGTTGTAATTGGGTCTTCATTTAAACAAAATAAATCAGAAAATTTATTTACTAGTTTACTTATTTCTTGACTAATAATATCTGGATAATTTTTTAAATTGATTTTGCTTAATATTTCTTTAACTCTATGCATATTTGTTTTAGTTTCTGCTACTTTATAAATTTCAAAATTATTAATTGGCTCTATTGTAGGTTTGAAAAATTTCGTGTTAATAATAGTATCTTTTTCAGTAGTATTAATAAATTTTATACATGGATTATTCTTGGAAACTATTGTATTAGCGCAAAATATTCCTGTTGTTATTTCCTGTGCATGAACTACTGAATCTTTTTTTAAATTCTTTAAATCTATTTTATGAATTTGAAAGTTGAAAATAATGGAAGAATATCATGCCATACCCACAGGAGGTCATATAGGGCAATACAGATTATATTTAAAAATTCGTGAAAAATTTAAATGGAATAATATGAAGCAAGATATAATAAGTTACGTGCAGAAATGTGAAATATGCAAAGTCAGCAAAGTAAATAAGCACACAAAAGAAAAATCTATAATCACATCAACTCCAGCAAAACCATTTACCATCATATCAATTGACACAGTTGGTCCATTACCCAAAACAATAAATAACAACAGATATGCAATTACGATTCAATGCGACCTATCAAAATATATAGTGATCATTCCAATTAAAAACAAAGAAGCAAACACGATTGCGAAAGCATTGGTTGAACATTTTATCTTGAATTATGGAAGCTTTTTGGAGCTTAGATCAGACCAAGGATTGGAATATAACAATGAGATGTTAGGTAAAATAGCCCAAATTTTAAAAATAAAACAAACATTTTCAACGCCATATCATCCACAAACAATTGGAGCTCTAGAACGTAATCATAGAAGCTTAAATGAATACCTTAGAGCATTTACTAATGAACATCACGATGATTGGGATGATTGGATAAAATTTTATGAGTTTGTTTATAATACAACACCACATACAGAAACAAAATATTAGTTTTCGGTAGAACAGCAAATCTACCACAAGAAATTTATAAACATACAATCGATCCAATTTATAATAAAGCATAATATTACAATGAAATGAAATTTAAACTACAAAAGTCCAATGAGATTGCACGTAAGAACATAATTATAGAAAAAGAAAAAAGAGAAAAAGAATTAAATCAGCATATAAATCCCATAGATGTAAGCATAGGAGACTTGGTATACTTAAAAAATGAAAATAGAAAAAAATTAGATCCATTGTACTTAGGTCCATTTATAATTACGAATATTAAAGATCCAAATTGTACAATCAAGAATAAGCATACGCAAAAGACTACAACAGTACATAAGAACAGATTAATCAAGAACTAAATGAATAACGCAATTCTTTCGCTCATTCACTCAATCTTACGTTATTCACAAAAACGGGGAGGTGTAGCATAGGTTCGACACCCGACACTATTAGACTTAGCAAATTAGAATTAGATTAGAATAGCAAAGACACAATTATTAGTATAACATCCGCTATAATAATCTGCAGTAAATTCATTACATCCTAGACACAAACCGCACTAAGGCTAGAATGAAACAGCTAATGATAGAATGAAATAGCATGATAAGTGGCGTGATCGTATTCACCAACACACTCAAAAGAAATAGTTTTTACAAGTATAAAATTTTAGATTAAACATTATCAGAACATAAATTACTGTAATTAGATGCACACAAATATTAGACATAAAAGTGCAATATGTTCTAATCCGAACCAACTAGATAAATAGGGAAAATTTAATAGAGTTCATCCAATTGCGCAGTAGGATAATACACATGGAAGGACGATGTTACCTAATGTACGCAAAAGTCACGTACGCATAATGCGATAGATAGAGCAGGATAATAAATTGTAAACATGCATAACGGAGCGGATAAGCTAAATATGCCCATAAGCGCAATGTAATTATTTCGTATAAAAGGAAGCTCGCGCGTAGCTAGAAGAGAGTTGTTGTATCAGTAAAATCACGCAGTCCAGTCCGCCGCGCAAAATTTAGTTCGCAAATCAATAGAAGCCAACCACGCTATTAAGTTTAAGTAAAGTGGCAAAAATAAAGTGAGTTTATATAAAAGTGCAAATACAATCCGTCTTTAGTCAGGAACGGCACTAAGTGATGACAAGTTCACTACAGAAGGATGTGCGTGAGTTACAGCTCGCTGACGAGACGATTGAGAGAGATAGTGCAAAAGAGGAGATCTAACCTACAGCGCACATGTAGTGAGTATTCTCATTCGTGCGGCTGAGCTAAGGCAAATAGGACTAACGGGCCCGTGCTATTCATTTATAATTAGGGAATAAAGGATTTTATATGTTTGTGTCAATGGAAAGTAATCGTCTTCATCATTGTAGTTAACGTCCATGCATCCGACATCAAAGAAGCCAAAGCAATCAGAAACCGATTGAAGATTTTAAAGCTCGCAAGCCACAGCGGGCATTAAGCACTGTTGTGGAAGGTCAGTGTTTTACGAACAAGAGCCCAACTGAATAGGAAAGGACTGTTCGAAGGGGAGTAGTTAGTACCAACATGTGATCGTCCTGATGATAGTTTTAAGAGTGTGTTCCTTTAGTCAAATAATTATTGTTTAAAATACGGTCGAGTAAAATACGTATGTTTGTCAATGATAATAAAAGGTCAAGGCTAAGTATGTAGAGAGAAAAAATAAATAAATAAATAAATAAAAATAAAACATAGTCCCCCGATCCTGTTAGTATACGATCGTCAGCAATTGACGTCGCATTCCAGCTAGCACCACGAGGAGGTAGGATTCGGAGTTCCAAGATAGCGGTTGCATAATAATACATCCGCTTCCTGGCATTAGCTAGCCAGCTGGAAAGAGCTCGATTAATTTAAAGTGTTTAAAAATACGAAGAACAATATGTTAATACTTACTCAAACTCCTGAACTGATTGGATGGCACGCAAGATGGTAATGAAATTGTTGGACTGGGCTCGCTTTTAATGCTCCTCGGTTTGTGCCTTTAGATCTTAAAAAGGGCTTGACCCAGCGCCATAAATTCTCGATGGTCTGTGTGTGTACTAATGGATCGCTTGGGTCGACAAAATTTTCGGAATGGTTTATCATCTCGTGCTCATACCCTTTTCCGTCTAATCCGATGTAGGCACGCCAACCATCCGTCACAATTGTCGTTCCGGGGGCCACATTGTTCATAATGATGCCTTGCAAGTTGCCAGCGTCGCGTTTCTGAACCAGCTCCAGAAAAATCTCTTTTGTCTCCCGACAAATACCACCGACCAGCCAAACCTGGTTGTTGTCCGCGATCCGTCCTCTGTGGTACTTCCGTTTAGTAATGACGGACTCGTCGATCTCCACAGTGAGCCCTTCGCCTCCGAACTGTTGTCGGTGGATTTCCACATATTCAGCGTTTAAATCACGGAGTATTTTGAACCATTTAAGAATGGCTGTCTTACCTACAATGAGATGAAAAAAAAAAAATTAATCAAATCCGACTGATTGAAAAAAATACTAAAAATAAATTACCGGCTGCACATTCAGCTTCCGCAACCATCTGCGTCGTATTTCGAGACTACTCGAAGGTTATCTCCATCAACTGAGATAGAGACAGCCTCGAATTTTTGAAAATACTATCCGTGCGGACAGTACATTCCCAGCCGGTGCAGCTCGATGTAGGCTTGCAAATCCATTTGCAAGCATTGGAGCGCTAGGTTACCTTCAGCTTCATTTGTCTCTTGCACTTGCTGCATTGTTGCGTTGGCGGCAAGAGTTCCGCTTCCTGCAAAAGACGACCCAACCCTTCCTCATCCGCGGTTAGCTTCTTCAGGTCACTGGAATTTTTGATTGCTGCAAATATATCCATGGTAAATGGTTTGTCCTGAAAATAAAACTTTCAAAAAGAGAGAATCTTTAATCTGTTCACCACTTTGTTGATCAAAACATTCAACTACATACGGAGCAATATTTTCCCGCGCGATCTACACTTCCACACATAACCGATTTTACTCATTCGTTAGTACAATACATTCAAACATACTCAACCGATATCGACGATTGATTGTGTGGTTTGTGAAGTAGTGATGTCCTGCTCGACCCGCACCAACCGGATTGGAGACATCCGGAAGCAACTCAGAGTCGTTCGAAACGACCCGTAAGATTCAAGCAGGTTCAGTAGGGGCAACGATTCCGGAAATCCAGAAGGTGCAAGAAAGCAGTCTCGATTCCGACACGTTGGTGCATTTCGGGTCGGGTCAAGGTAGGTTCAAAACTCCAGACCATAACTCGCTGCAATAACGGGTCGGAGCCGCTTATGGTTTCTCGCACCTACTCATCATTCGGGTCGACACGAACTCGTTGCACCCTCGGGTCGGAATCGAGACTGCTTTCTTGCACCTTCTGGATTTCCGGAATCGTTGCCCCTACTGAACCTGCTTGAATCTTACGGGTCGTTTCGAACGACTCCGAGTTGCTTCCGGATGTCTCCAATCCGGTTGGTGCGGGTCGAGCAGGACATCACTACTTCACAAACCACACAATCAATCGTCGATATCGGTTGAGTATGTTTGAATGTATTGTACTAACGAATGAGTAAAATCGGTTATGTGTGGAAGTGTAGATCGCGCGGGAAAATATTGCTCCGTATGTAGTTGAATGTTTTGATCAACAAAGTGGTGAACAGATTAAAGATTCTCTCTTTTTGAAAGTTTTATTTTCAGGACAAACCATTTACCATGGATATATTTGCAGCAATCAAAAATTCCAGTGACCTGAAGAAGCTAACCGCGGATGAGGAAGGGTTGGGTCGTCTTTTGCAGGAAGCGGAACTCTTGCCGCCAACGCAACAATGCAGCAAGTGCAAGAGACAAATGAAGCTGAAGGTAACCTATGCTCCAATGCTTGCAAATGGATTTGCAAGCCTACATCGAGCTGCACCGGCTGGGAATGTACTGTCCGCACGGATAGTATTTTCAAAAATTCGAGGCTGTCTCTATCTCAGTCGATGGAGATAACCTTCGAGTAGTCTCGAAATACGACGCAGATGGTTGCGGAAGCTGAATGTGCAGCCGGTAATTTATTTTTAGTATTTTTTTCAATCAGTCGGATTTGATTTTTTTTTTTTTTTATCTCATTGTAGGTAGGACAGCCATTCTAAAATGGTTCAAATTACTCCGTGATTTAAACGCTGAATATGTGGAAACCCACCGACAACAGTTCGGAGGCGAAGGGCTCACTGTGGAGATCGACGAGTCCGTCATTACTAAACGGAAGTACCACAGAGGACGGATCGCGGACAACAACCAGGTTTGGCTGGTCGGTGGTATTTGTCGGGAGACAAAAGAGATTTTTCTGGAGCTGGTTCAGAAACGCGACGCTGGCAACTTGCAAGGCATCATTATGAACAATGTGGCCCCCGGAACGACAATTGTGACGGATGGTTGGCGTGCCTACATCGGATTAGACGGAAAAGGGTATGAGCACGAGATGATAAACCATTCCGAAAATTTTGTCGACCCAAGCGATCCATTAGTACACACACAGACCATCGAGAATTTATGGCGCTGGGTCAAGCCCTTTTTTAAGATCTAAAGGCACAAACCGAGGAGCATTAAAAGCGAGCCCAGTCCAACAATTTCATTACCATCTTGCGTGCCATCCAATCAGTTCAGGAGTTTGAGTAAGTATTAACATATTGTTCTTCGTATTTTTAAACACTTTAAATTAATCGAGCTCTTTCCAGCTGGCTAGCTAATGCCAGGAAGCGGATGTATTATTATGCAACCGCTATCTTGGAACTCCGAATCCTACCTCCTCGTGGTGCTAGCTGGAATGCGACGTCAATTGCTGACGATCGTATACTAACAGGATCGGGGGACTATGTTTTATTTTTATTTATTTATTTATTTATTTTTTCTCTCTACATACTTAGCCTTGACCTTTTATTATCATTGACAAACATACGTATTTTACTCGACCGTATTTTAAACAATAATTATTTGACTAAAGGAACACACTCTTAAAACTATCATCAGGACGATCACATGTTGGTACTAACTACTCCCCTTCGAACAGTCCTTTCCTATTCAGTTGGGCTCTTGTTCGTAAAACACTGACCTTCCACAACAGTGCTTAATGCCCGCTGTGGCTTGCGAGCTTTAAAATCTTCAATCGGTTTCTGATTGCTTTGGCTTCTTTGATGTCGGATGCATGGACGTTAACTACAATGATGAAGACGATTACTTTCCATTGACACAAACATATAAAATCCTTTATTCCCTAATTATAAATGAATAGCACGGGCCCGTTAGTCCTATTTGCCTTAGCTCAGCCGCACGAATGAGAATACTCACTACATGTGCGCTGTAGGTTAGATCTCCCTCTTTTTTGCACTATCTCTCTCTCAATCGTCTCGTCAGCGAGCTGTAACTCACGCACATCCTTCTGTAGTGAACTTGTCATCACTTAGTGCCGTTCCTGACTAAAGACGGATTGTATTTGCACTTTTATATAAACTCACTTTATTTTTGCCACTTTACTTAAACTTAATAGCGTGGTTGGCTTCTATTGATTTGCGAACTAAATTTTGCGCGGCGGACTGGACTGCGTGATTTTACTGATACAACAACTCTCTTCTAGCTACGCGCGAGCTTCCTTTTATACGAAATAATTACATTGCGCTTATGGGCATATTTAGCTTATCCGCTCCGTTATGCATGATTACAATTTATTATCCTGCTCTATCTATCGCATTATGCGTACGTGACTTTTGCGTACATTAGGTAACATCGTCCTTCCATGTGTATTATCCTACTGCGCAATTGGATGAACTCTTTAAATTTTCCCTATTTATCTAGTTGGTTCGGATTAGAACATATTGCACTTTTATGTCTAATATTTGTGTGCATCTAATTACAGTAATTTATGTTCTGATAATGTTTAATCTAAAATTTTATACTTGTAAAAACTATTTCTTTTGAGTGTGTTGGTGAATACGATCACGCCACTTATCATGCTATTTCATTCTATCATTAGCTGTTTCATTCTAGCCTTAGTGCGGTTTGTGTCTAGGATGTAATGAATTTACTGCAGATTATTATAGCGGATGTTATACTAATAATTGTGTCTTTGCTATTCTAATCTAATTCTAATTTGCTAAGTCTAATAGTGTCGGGTGTCGAACCTATGCTACACCTCCCCCGTTTTTGTGAATAACGTAAGATTGAGTGAATGATCGAAAGAATTGCGTTATTCATTTAGTTCTTGATTAATCTGTTCTTATGTACTGTTGTAGTCTTTTGCGTATGCTTATTCTTGATTGTACAATTTGGATCTTTAATATTCGTAATTATAAATGGACCTAAGTACAATGGATCTAATTTTTTTCTATTTTCATTTTTTAAGTATACCAAGTCTCCTATGCTTACATCTATGGGATTTATATGCTGATTTAATTCTTTTTTCTCTTTTTTCTTTTTCTATAATTATGTTCTTACGTGCAATCTCATTGGACTTTTGTAGTTTAAATTTCATTTCATTGTAATATTATGCTTTATTATAAATTGGATCGATTGTATGTTTATAAATTTCTTGTGGTAGATTTGCTGTTCTACCGAAAACTAATATTTTGTTTCTGTATGTGGTGTTGTATTATAAACAAACTCATAAAATTTTATCCAATCATCCCAATCATCGTGATGTTCATTAGTAAATGCTCTAAGGTATTCATTTAAGCTTCTATGATTACGTTCTAGAGCTCCAATTGTTTGTGGATGATATGGCGTTGAAAATGTTTGTTTTATTTTTAAAATTTGGGCTATTTTACCTAACACCTCATTGTTATATTCCAATCCTTGGTCTGATCTAAGCTCCAAAAAGCTTCCATAAGTCAAGATAAAATGTTCAACCAATGCTTTCGCAATCGTGTTTGCTTCTTTGTTTTTAATTGGAATGATCACTATATATTTTGATAGGTCGCATTGAATCGTAATTGCATATCTGTTGTTATTTATTGTTTTGGGTAATGGACCAACTGTGTCAATTGATATGATGGTAAATGGTTTTGCTGGAGTTGATGTGATTATAGATTTTTCTTTTGTGTGCTTATTTACTTTGCTGACTTTGCATATTTCACATTTCTGCACGTAACTTATTATATCTTGCTTCATATTATTCCATTTAAATTTTTCACGAATTTTTAAATATAATCTGTATTGCCCTATATGACCTCCTGTGGGTATGGCATGATATTCTTCCATTATTTTCAACTTTTCTTTCTCACTTGTTATCCATTTAGGTGGATCAAACAAAATTATCTCGTAACCGAAAATTGCTGTGTCTACTATTTCCTTTATGGTTAATTGAGAGTAATATTCGAATAATTTGTCCTCAACTGATATTGCTAACTTGTCTCGGTTAAATTTCTTAGCAATTTGGCATATATCTAGAAGAGCAAGTTCTATTTCTTGACTTCCATTTTGGCCTTTAGAATTGTTAAGAGGGATAACCCTTTTCCAAGTTACTTATTATAGTTGTGACTACATACTTTGATTTCTATTCCATTTCTTTTAACTTCTGACTTAATTTTCAAAATCTTATTAACTTCTGACGGTCTATCTGTCTTCCAAAATACTTGATTAGTTACTTCTTCTTTATTTCTTCCAGCTGTTGGTGTATCCTTTACTTTCTTTTGCGCCTTTACCATTGCTCTTGTGTTAACTACCATAATTGAATTGTTTTTAATGCTTTTAATATCCTCCTCTTTAGTTTTTGGGATCAATTCTTTCAACTCATCTGAATTGTACACGATTCGTGATAATGCGTCTGCTGCAACATTACTTTTTCCAGCTACGAATTGTATTGTGAAATCAAATTCTTCCAGATCTAGTCTAATTCTGGTTAATTTTGACGTTGGATTTTTCATACCAAAGAGATAAACCAGTGGTCTATGGTCTGTTCTGATTGTAAATTTCCGTCCATAAACATATGGTTTAAAATGATTTACTGCCCAGTGTATAGCTACTAATTCTTTTCTATTATACTCTTATTCTTTTCGCCTTTAGTAAAAGTTTTACTTGCGAATGCAATAGGAAAATCTTGCCCATTTGTGATTTGGGAGAGAACTGCTCCGCACGCAAAGTTTGATGCGTCTGTAGTTATATTAAAATCTTTGCTAAAGTCTGGGTATTTAAGAATGGTTGGAGATAGCAGATGCTCCTTTAATGAATCAAATGCTGTTTGTTGTTCCTTTTTCCATTCAAAAGTGTGCCTTTCTTTAATAAATCATTTAGTGGCTTTGCAATTTTTGCAAAGTTTTGTATAAACTTTCTGTAGTAATTACAGAAAGCTACGAATCTTCTAACTTCGTCTGCGTTAGTTGGTATAGGAAATTTTCTTATTGTTTCGAATTTGGTTTCATCAGGGTATATTCCCTGGTCCGTTATTTTGTGTCCAAGATATGTAACATCTGATTTAAAGAATTTGCACTTCTCTGGGTTCAATTTAAGATTGTAGTATCGTAATCTATTAAATACTTGTGTAAGATTTTCTATATGATTTTTCATTGAGCTTCCTATTACTATAATATCATCGATATAAATGAATGCTATTTCAGGTGTGAGGCCAGCCATTGCTATTGCCATCATACGCTGAAAACTGTTAGGACTTATGTTTAGTCCAAAAGGCAGTCTTGTGAATTGATAATGTCCTTTTGGTGTAGAAAATGCTGTATATTTTCGCGATTCTTTTTCCAAAGGGATCTGATGAAAACCTGACATCAGATCTAGAGTGCTGAAATATTTTGCATTTCCTAATTGGTCTAATATTGTGTCTATTCTCGGAAGTGGAAACTTATCTGGTAATATCTTTTTGTTCAATTGCCTAAAATCGACTACTAATCTCCATTTCTTATCGTTTCCTGTTTTCTTGGGGACAAGCAGAATTGGTGAATTGTAAGGGGAAACGGAGTTTTCTATTATATTATTTTCTAACATCTTTTTTACTTGCTGATCTATTTCTTTGCTTTGCGAATGAATTTGTTTATAGTTGGGTATATATGTAGGAATATTGTCTTTAGGAGTAATTGTTTGCTTATAAAAATTATTAGTTGTAATTGGGTCTTCATTTAAACAAAATAAATCAGAAAATTTATTTACTAGTTTACTTATTTCTTGACTAATAATATCTGGATAATTTTTTAAATTGATTTTGCTTAATATTTCTTTAACTCTATGCATATTTGTTTTAGTTTCTGCTACTTTATAAATTTCAAAATTATTAATTGGCTCTATTGTAGGTTTGAAAAATTTCGTGTTAATAATTGTATCTTTTTCAGTAGTATTAATAAATTTTATACATGTATTATTCTTGGAAACTATTGTATTAGCGCAAAATATTCCTGTTGTTATTTCCTGTGCATGAACTACTGAATCTTTTTTTTAAATTCTTTAAATCTATTTTATGAATAATTTCACTTCTTGCTGGAATTAAGAGTGAATTGTCTTCTATAGGATGAGATATTGAGATTCCATTGATATCAAAATTTAACAAATAATATTCATAATCTATCTTACATTTATATTTTGTAAAGAAATCTCTTCCTAAAATTCCATCGGCTTCTATTTCTATAATATCTGGAATCAAGTGAAATTTATGACTAACTGTTGCGTTGTTAAATATTAAATTTGAACTAATTGTACCATAGGTAATTAAAGAGTTATTAGTAATTCCTGTAAGTCTAACTTTGTTATTGCTATCTATCTCATGCTGAGATCTAATTTTTCCTATTTTAAATAATGAAACTGCTGCTCCTGTGTCTATAAATAATGAACTATACTTATTTGCAGCTTTTTCTACTTTAATTGTAGTTGAATTGTTGGCAGATAAATTCAATGTCATTACCGGCAGCTGTTCTATTCCTGCCGGGCTTGGCCTAAAAAATTATTCTGTTCCTCTTCTTCTTCAGCTTCAGTAGTAAATATTCTACGAGCTTGTTGATTTGAGAAGTTATTGGGCTGTGTATTTTGTCTTCCAATTTGATTATATTGTCTAGGGTTCCTATAGAAATGTCTATCTCTGTTTCTATTTGAGGTATATGTATTCGGGTTCGTTCTATTTGAATTTGGACTTTCATAATACCTCCTGTTAGTTCTGTTTTGGAAGTTTGGGTTCGAGTTATATCTATTATAATTAATTGTTTTGCTGTTAGGAAATCTTTTGAAATTATTTGTGGAAAAATCTTGGTTTCTATTAAAGGCTAAAACTTGATTTGAATTATTGTTTTCGATTTCATTTTCTAATACCTTTTGTGTAGCTGCTGTAATTGTTGGGTATTGTCCGACTTTAAGTAGAATTTTTGTTTCAGAGTTGGAATTTTTTTCTTTAAGTGTGTCAACTCCAACTTTAACAGCCATTTTGTTTGCTACTTCTTCGGGAATTTTTTGTTCTAGATAAAGTCCTTTTAATTTGCTAGTTAAGATTTCGACCTCTTCACAAATTTTAGTGGTTTGTCTTGCTTGGATAGTTTTTAATTGGTTGATGACATTTTCGGGTTTTGTTTTTTCTTCACATCTTACTTTTATATTTTCTAGAATTTCATCGATGTTGTCCAGATCTCGTGGTAATCCTATTCTGGCTTTCCCTGTTATTCGTGTTTTGATAAATTTTACCAGCATTACCTTTTGATCATTTGGAGTAATCTCTTTAAGTAAGTTTACAGAATCTATGAAAATGTCAAGATTCTCTTTTGATCCATCATATGTTTGAACAAGAGATGTTGCAATTTTAATATCGAAATGCGCCATTTTTTCTGTTTGGGAATCGTTTGTCATTTGGTAATTGTTTATGCGAAACTCAATCGCTGAAAAGCATTCGTTGGTTTCACTGTTAATTTTGTTTAAATACTCTTCACTTATGGCTTCTCCGAGCTCTATCAAATCCGATTGTATGGATGTTAATAGTTCTCTAGCCAAAATTTTATATTTACTTACAGTACAAACTCTAAAATTCTTTGGTAAATACTCCAATTTATGTTGTATTAACCTTAACTGGAATAATTTATCCTTTAACTTACTCATTAAATTCGATCCATTAAATAATAACGACAATCATAATAAATAACATAATTAATTAACGTTTAAGTCCAATAAAATTATTTCGCAAAAACTATAATTGTTCCTATTTTTTTTATTATTTTTTTTTATTTACTTATTTTTTTATTTTTTTTTTATAAAATTTTTTTTATATATATATATATACATATTTTTTTTACTGAATATTCATATATATCCCATAGTGTTAATTTTACAATACCTGACTTAACGAAACTTATCGTTTGCGTGTCCTACGGCATGCACGATGTGTAGTTTAACAGCTGCTCGATGTGTATACTGCGATGGCGTCGTTGACTGCTTCCTCGCGTATTGTTGCTCGCGTTCTATCGTTCTTAACACTTTCCTCGTGTTGTTCGTTGTGGTAGTGCTGCTGCTGCTGCGATTATGGGATTGTTCAGTTCGGTTTCACTTAGCGCACTTAGTTTCACACTTTCTTGTGCACTATTCTGATTAGTATTCCGGTTCGGTATTTATGTGTCACTGCATGTGTAATTGTTGTTGCTTTTAATTCACATTTGATTTCATTTTTAGCACTGTATTGGTGATGTTTCGGGATATTCATGCAGTTTCGGGTGAGTTTTTTCACAGTTGTTGTATCACGGAACTAATTTGTATTGGTGTCACTGCACATTATTGCATCTCACTTTACGACGCGTATCGGCTTTTGTGTTTATAAGTGTAATGTGATCTAAACGTACATCTATGCCGAATACTTTAGTGTTTATGAGCTTAGTGTATATGTATTGTGCATAATAGTGTTTACGACGAATTTGCACTCGCGATTGTTGCGATACATACCTTCGTCCGCTTTTCGCGCTATGGTATTTTTGTTTTCAAAATATAAATTTTACCATAGTGTTTACATACCGTGTCCAACGGGATTTTTATAACCTGCAGCCTTTCGTTATGCTTACTTCAGTGTTTTGTTCGTATTCCTTTGCTTTGGCTCTGTGTCACGGTCGCCATGTAGTGAACTTGTCATCACTTAGTGCCGTTCCTGACTAAAGACGGATTGTATTTGCACTTTTATATAAACTCACTTTATTTTTGCCACTTTACTTAAACTTAATAGCGTGGTTGGCTTCTATTGATTTGCGAACTAAATTTTGCGCGGCGGACTGGACTGCGTGATTTTACTGATACAACAACTCTCTTCTAGCTACGCGCGAGCTTCCTTTTATACGAAATAATTACATTGCGCTTATGGGCATATTTAGCTTATCCGCTCCGTTATGCATGATTACAATTTATTATCCTGCTCTATCTATCGCATTATGCGTACGTGACTTTTGCGTACATTAGGTAACATCGTCCTTCCATGTGTATTATCCTACTGCGCAATTGGATGAACTCTATTAAATTTTCCCTATTTTTCTAGTTGGTTCGGATTAGAACATATTGCACTTTTATGTCTAATATTTGTGTGCATCTAATTACAGTAATTTATGTTCTGATAATGTTTAATCTAAAATTTTATACTTGTAAAAACTATTTCTTTTGAGTGTGTTGGTGAATACGATCACGCCACTTATCATGCTATTTCATTCTATCATTAGCTGTTTCATTCTAGCCTTAGTGCGGTTTGTGTCTAGGATGTAATGAATTTACTGCAGATTATTATAGCGGATGTTATACTAATAATTGTGTCTTTGCTATTCTAATCTAATTCTAATTTGCTAAGTCTAATAGTGTCGGGTGTCGAACCTATGCTACACTTCCACGCACACATCATACGGAATCCGTCGACTCCTATCGCTGAGTGGCAAACCCAGATGGACAGAAAGGCTAAGTTCGATCGGACCACAACAGCTTCTCTGTTCTTCAATGAAGGAAAATAAGTTGATTGTTATGCACTAAACTAGTTTTCCAAACAACATGCTCGTCATGGGCTCAAGCCCCTCATACGTGTTAGGATTGACAATATCCTACATTTCGATCTTTTAACCCGACTCCATAAACCTGCAACCAACCGGACTTCAAACTGACAGAAGTGTCCGCGCTTTTCGTAGCGTCACGTTCTGTCTCTTTCTAACTTTTTCTTTGTATTCTGTTTTTGACTCATTAACCTAACTACGTGAAGTGTGAAATAAAAAAAGCTTGAACTAATATTCTAATTCTTTTCCATCAATCTTATTAGGTTATGGGCCCAGGTATTCGCTGGTGATAACAAAGCGTATAAGGATGGATAAAGAGATGGAATATGTGCGTGTACCCCTGTTCGATGGATCTAACTATCCGCAATGGAAGTACCGAATGTCGGTGCTACTGGAGGAGCACGAGCTCATGTCTTGCGTGGAGCAGGAAGCGGCGGATGATCATCGGCTTGCTGTAAACGAGAAGGACAGTGCTGAAGTCAAGGAGGCTGCAGTGAAATTGTCCGAGCAGAGGTTAAAGAAGGAAAGGCGTTGCAAGTCGCTGCTGATTTCTCGGATTGGTGACAACATGCTTGAGTATATCCAAGATCAGCAAACACCCAGGGCTATTTGGTTGGCCTTGGAGCGGGTGTTTCAACGAAAAAGCATCGCCAGTCGACTTTACCTGCAAAAGAAGCTTCTCACACTACGGCATGACGGAGGAAGGTTGCAGGATCATTTCCTAACCTTTGAGCGAATCGTCCGGGACTACAAGTCAACCGGAGCAAAGCTGGAGGAAATCGATATCGTTTGCTATTTACTGTTGACGCTTGGGCCAGCGTATGCGACAGTAATTACAGCTCTAGAAACGATGCCGGAAGACAAGCTGACGCTGGAGTTCTGCAAGTGCAGATTACTTGATGAAGAGATCAAGCGAAGCGGCGAAGGCAGCAGCAAATCGAGTGGTTCGAGAGTGGAAGCGGCTGCATTCAGTGGATCTGGCGGATCGTTTGGTGGAGCGAAGAAGCAACAAAAGAAAAAGAAAGTTTGTAAGTGTTACGGATGCCAACGAGAAGGGCACAAGATCGCTGACTGTCCGGAAAAGAAGAAGAAGAACGACACGTCGCAAACGAGTGCACATCTTAGCAAAGATATTTGTTTCCTTAGTAGTGAGTACGATGAACCATCGAAAATGAGCTGGATAATTGATTCTGGTTCGTCAGAGCATCTGACCAACGATCGGAAGCTGTTCGAGAAGCTTTACCCGATGAAGGAACCGATGCGCATCGCAGTGGCGAAGGAAGGGCAGTTCATTGTCGCTAAGGAATGTGGTGATATTCGTGTGCTAAGTGAAGTGAATGGCGAGTCGTTTCTGATCAGGTTAAAGAATGTGTTGTTCATTCCGGAAGCGCAGGTAAATCTGTTATCCGTTCGGAAAATGGAGATGGCCGGTTTGAAGGTTGTTTTCGCAGATGGTGTTGTTAAGATCGAGCGAAATTCTGAGGTTATAGCAATCGGGATGCGTCGCGGGAAACTATACGTGATAGATTTCCATCTTAACGAAGCGTCGTGTACAGCGTTATATTCGTGTGGACGAGTGCCAAAGAATCTCGAATTGTGGCATCGTAGATATGGACATCTCAGTGCGAAAAATCTTCAGGTGTTAATCGGAAATGACATGGTTTGCGGATTAAATGCGAAAGTTTCACAATCGGGTGGCGATTTCGTGTGTGAGCCGTGTCTCATCGGGAAACAAACGCGTAAACCCTTTTCCGCGCGCGAGGGTCGACAATCGTCGCGAGTGCTCGAATTGATTCATTCGGACGTATGTGGCCCGGTTACGGCAGAAGGGCTAGAAGGCGAAAAGTATTTTGTTACTTTTGTCGACGACTGGAGTCGGTTTACGATGGTGTTTCTGATGCGGTCAAAGGAAGAAGTATTTGACAACTTCCGTAAGTATGAAGCGCTGGTAAACGCAAAGTTTGGTTCATGTATTTCTCGCCTGCGTTGTGACAATGGAGGAGAATACATCAGTCGCGAATTTAGGAGTTTTTGCGAGCGAAAAGGAATCCAGATCGAGTGGACAGTTCCCTACACTCCTGAACAAAACGGCGTGAGCGAGCACATGAACAGAACTCTCGTCGAGAAAGTTCGATCCATGTTAGAGGACCGCAGCATCAGCAAAGTATTTTGGGGAGTTGCCATAGAGACGGCAGCGTTTTTGACCAACCGCAGTCCTGCCAGTGCGCTTGATCAGCGTAAGACACCGTTTGAAATGTGGGAGGGAAGAAAACCAAATGTCCGAAGCTTGCGAGCTTTTGGATCAACTGTGTTTGTCCACATTCCAAAGGAGCGAAGGAAGAAGCTAGACGCAAAATCCTGGAAAGGGGTTTTTGTAGGGTATGCTCGTAATGGTTATCGAGTATGGAACCCTAATCGCAAGGAGATCGTCGTAGCTCGAGATGTGGTCTTCCTAGAAGGTGAAACAACAACTATTTCGGAAGATAGTCCGAAGCCTAGCTGCAGTCCCGATATGTTCCCGATTCGTAGAGTGCGATACGAATCCGAAAGTGAGTCCGAGACAAGAAGTAACGACAAGGATGTTCCCGATGATTCAGGCGGCGTCTCGGAGGCATCAGGCGTTGTACATGATGCAGAGACAAACGATGCGGATGAGGATGAGACCTTCGACAGCTGTGCAGACAGAATTGATCCTGGAGAGGGTTCAGATGAAGCTGAAGACAAAATGGTCGAAGTTCGGAAATCGGAACGAGACCGAAAGCATCCCAGCTGGCAAGCGGAGTATGACATGGGATATACTGGTTATGCCATGAATGCAACTGCATTTGTGGATAATCTTCCGAGCTCGCTGGTTGAGATGAGGAAACGTCCTGATTGGAATCTATGGGAAACAGCTATTCGCGAAGAAGTGGATTCTCTAGAGCGAAATGAAACGTGGACAGTAGTGAAACTTCCTAAAGGGCGTGTACCTATCACATGCAAATGGCTTTTCAAAATAAAGCAAAATGAGGCAAATGGTGAGCAGCGTTACAAGACGAGACTTGTGGCACGTGGATTCAGCCAGAAAGCAGGTTTTGACTATGGCGAAACCTATTCGCCAGTTGCGCGTCTTGATACTGTGCGAACAGTATTGAGTATCGCTAATGACCAAATGATGATAATTCATCAGATGGACGTCAAGACGGCCTTCCTAAATGGGCAACTGGAAGAGGAGATCTTTATGATTCCACCAGAAGGATTCGAGATAGGTAAGAATCTTGTATGTCGTCTTAACCGTTCTTTGTATGGTCTCAAGCAGGCATCGCGAGCTTGGAATACAAGATTCCATAGTTTCGTACAGCGTCTAGGATTTACCAGAAGCTTGAGTGATCCGTGTCTTTATGTGAAGGGTTCCAAAAGCAGCCAGGTAATCCAAGTTCTGTACGTGGACGACTTACTTGTTGTCGGTCGTCAGCTGAAGCAAATAGAAGCCGTCAAGAAATGTTTTTCGAAGGAATTCGAAATGACGGACATCGGAGAGGTACGCACATTTCTCGGTATGAGAATTGACCGAGACATTAAAGAGAGGATCCTTTGCATCAGCCAGAGGGGATTTCTAGAGAACCTGCTTCGTCGCTTCAACATGCTTGAGTGCAAACCAGCATCTACACCGATGGAGTGTCGCCTGCACTTAAAAAGAGGAGAAGAAGCTGAGCGTACTGAGAAACCTTACCGAGAGTTGGTTGGCTGTCTCACGTACGTAACTCTAACTTCAAGACCTGACCTATGTGCCGCGGTAAACTACATGAGTTAGTTTCAAAGCTGTCCAACGGAACTGCATTGGACACATGCCAAACGGATACTGCGGTACATTAAAGGAACGCTGGATTTGGCTTTGGTGTTTTCAGCGAAGGATCCGGTACCAGTACTGGAAGCATTTGCCGATGCAGATTGGGGGAACGATCTGGTGGATAGACGCTCTATCACTGGATACGTCTTCCGAGTATGCGGCGGTGCCGTCAGTTGGTTGACTAAGAAGCAGTCCACCATATCGTTGTCTTCGACGGAAGCGGAGCTCGTGGCCTTGAGCACCGCTGTTTGCCATGGAGTTTGGCTGGTTCGTTTACTGAAGGAGCTTTCCATGGAACCGGAGGGTCCGGTGGTCTACTACGAAGACAACCAGTCGACGATAAGGGTTGTCGAGGAGGAGCGAGATACAGCGCGCTTGAAGCATGTCGATGTTCGACATCGATTCATCCGTGAAGAGATTCAGCGGGGGCGTGTTGCTGTTCGTTATGTCCCGACCGGTGAACAAGTTGCAGACATGATGACCAAGGGCTTGTCATCCGGTGTGTTCCAGAAGCATCGAGCCAAACTGGGGTTGACACCTTCCGGATATTGAGAGGGGGTGTTAGGATTGACAATATCCTACATTTCGATCTTTTAACCCGACTCCATAAACCTGCAACCAACCGGACTTCAAACTGACAGAAGTGTGTGTCCGCGCTTTTCGTAGCGTCACGTTCTGTCTCTTTCTAACTTTTTCTTTGTATTCTGTTTTCGACTCATTAACCTAACTAAGTGAAGTGTGAAATAAAAAAAGCTTGAACTAATATTCTAATTCTTTTCCATCAATCTTATTAATACGTAGGACTGACTATCCTGATCTGGGTAATCAATAGCTTAATTACACTGATACATCCATTAGTGGTACAGGCATGCCATTAATGACAACAGTTATATCCAAAGACGAATAAGAGAAGTAAAAACACCTGACTACATTGATTGTTTTTTCATGAAGCAGACTGACCCAACCTTTTCGCAAGCTAGTTGCATTTCTCACACAACGGTTTGTTAGATGATAGAACACCTTCTGTTAAGACGGAAGTACTTTTACCGTATCCATCACGACAACGCAGCACTTTCTATCTTTTTGGCTTAACGACGCGAACATGTCGACCTGTACAGGCTTTCAAAACTGATTTCGTACCACGCAGCCGGATAGTTGATCCTTGCTACGGGGGGACGGACCGTATGAGGTTTGAACCCATGATAGGCATGTTATTAGGTTGTACGAATTGATAACTGTATCACGGGGCCGCACAGCGTTGCACTTTCTTCCTATTTATATCGTAACAAATAAATAATTGTTATGCTTTATTTCCGCTACAGCCGACAAACGAGGTCATGCTGACGTTATGTATAAATGCTTACAAGACTTATTCGTATCACCTAACCGGATAGTCAATCACTGGTTGGTGTGTGCTGCGCGAGGGAATAGAACTACGTTTAACCTATACAGAAACCAGCTTTCTGCCATTAGGGCATACGGAATGATTAATATTTTTTTCCTGTTCCAAATGACACCGTCATGTAGCTAGTTGAATAGGTCATCTAAATAAAGAGCCGAACAAATTATCCTAGCATATAACATATCATCAAAAACCAAACATTAACTCTATCTTATCGTTGCACCGAAAGGTGCATGGCGGCGCCGAAAAGAATATAGCCATACCCTTCTACGCTCTCCTTCATACAGAACTGAGGCACCAAAGGCACCCCGAGAGGCTGGTCACGGTCATGATCATTATAATGCAAAACCCATCAATTGCACTCATTCAATACAAAGACGATCTATAGCTTAAAAAATATTTTGCCATATTTTATTGTTAATAATTGAAATAATAACAGATGTTGAACATGAAGAAAGTATAATAACAATTGAGTGAACACACAAATAACAGTTATCATTACTTATCATTACACTTGCCTTGTTCATATTAAATTCAAATACCACTACTTCTTATAAGAGATAGGGTTTAAAAAACAAAAAGGTACAGGTATCTTATAAACATACTTAGTGAGAACATAACGATATATGGTACATGGTAGCAGCAATTCCTATTTACTTTTTGTGCACGTGCAGCAGAATCCAGGGATGGACGCAACATGTTTCAGCGGCATATGGCTGGCCAGATCCTTAACGAACAGTCCCAAGATCAGATGGGCCGCCGGCTTCGTCATATCTGGCGGCATCTTAAACTGCAGCTTCATCATACGTGGTCGCCAAAACCGGGACCTTACCGCACATCAGCTTGTACGCCAGCACGCCCAAATTCGATAGATCGACAGTTTTTATGTGCGGCTGACCATGCACCATCTCGGGCGATAAATAGTCGAGCGAAACGCACAGCGTCGTACCGGAACAAGGTCGGCTCGTACACGGACCAACCGAAATCGGCAAACCGAAATCAGATCACCACCGTGCGCCAGCTGCAAGTTTTCCGGATGATGTCACGATGTATCACGTTGCGCTCGTGCTGCGATGAATAGGTGTATTACTTTATAGCATGCAAAGGACAGCGGCGAAACACGACGGACGACGCATCCTCCGGATCATCTTAAGCGGTGCATTCGAGCATGGGGTGTGGATGCGAATGATCAACCACGAGCTTACTGAAGCCGTATGGCGCGTCGGACATGGCTGTTTGCGCTGGCTGGGACATGTTGTAAAGATGCCAGACTCGTGCCCCAACAGCAAGGTGTTCGAAAGCGGCACTCAGTTCGGTACTAGAAGCAAGAAAGCACAGCGAGTTCGATGGCTAGATCAGGTGAAGTTAAACCTCGAAGATCGAGTGCCTACATCGATGGGAAGCTGCAGCTAGCGACCAGGCATTCCTATCAAGAGAGAGATGGAGAGGGAGAAAACCAAAATGAAACAATGTATAAGCAGTTTTTTTTTTGCACTCAAATGCAATTGGTCTGTCTATGAATTGGGTTTGAACATGTCACAATTCATTACTGAGCATATTTTTTCATTCAGTTCATACTTACGTTCGTCTGAAGTGTAAGAGTGCTGACCATGATTGATTGACCATTGAACGATTGAAGAGGCTTATGAAACCCATATAAACGGATAGACCGATTTATGTACTTCAATTTCTAAAAAAATAAATAAATAAATAAATAAATAAATAAATAAATAAATAAATAAATAAAAAAATTAAACGAGATCAGATCCTACTGATGAAAAATATACAATGCATAAAAAGGAAAGAAATGAGCGGTGAGGGTTTTCGATGATAAAATATTACAAAATATCTGCTCAGCCGAACACTAGCAACGGAACACCAATGTATGATGCACCCGGCACTCCGGCGAGGGGCCAAGCGCATCCGATTTTAGTCAGCACTAACCAGCCAGTGAGCCGTTCTGCCATCCAATCAGCCAGCCAGACAACCAGGCAGGGAAATTACATCATCATATTTACACATTATCGTTTTGTTCACATTATGCAACTGCATCGTCTAAAACACATTGTTAGCGGAACCTAGGAACAATCATATGCACATTATGAAGAATGCGGAAGCGAATACATCGGGAAAAAAACAAAAAAAAGAAGAACATCGTAGCTGAGAAATTTCCTTTCAACGCAATCACTGATTCCTTACCTTTTTGCACTTTAGTGATATTTTTTTGCTACCAAAAAATACACAAAACACACAGTTTTTTAAAACAATATTTGTACACTATTTTATTCAGTAAAGAAATCACTCCAGCACTGATATCAATCTTGCTTAATGTTTACACACCACACAAAAACAAAGGACCTATTATAACGTACAAAGTTCCACACCTTTAAACGAAACTAGTTCATCCCATTTACACTGTATTTTGTACACTTGTATAAATACTTTCGAAGTATTCAATACAGAAACCGATGCTCATGATTTAGTTGCATAAAACTAATGCAATCACACTTAAAACATACATATAGACACAATCACTACACAAAATCACTACAGCACTTCGCCGATCGAGATCTGCACACAACACGCCCGCTCCTAATCTAAACACAACACGTCCACGAAGCGTTCAGCTTCTCCGATGTCGCCTCATTCAAAGCACCAGGGCCAACTGGGATGAGCTGGTGATAACATTGGCCAAAGTAAATATTTTTCCACTGTTAGCTCCTGAACTAGTCGCGTAACGGAATAGAAATTGTTTTCTCATAGGAGTCAAAAAATGTTTATTCGCCGAGTTTCGCTTTGGGTGGAAACTTTATTCTGTCGCGGTTTTTGTACACCTTTAAAAAGTTTTTGACTATTCTCGCTCGCTGCGTGATGCTACTGTTTAAATTTGGCGATCTATAAAATAACTTCCCTTCCTGATTTGCGCTTCCTAGTCGTATAACTTTTTTGTGTTTCGCTTTCCGTCTGCTATCGTAGCGGTAATGCAATCGTAATGGCCGATGCCATTGAGTTTGTGCGGGATATGCGCTACGGCTGTTGTGTATCGTACGCATTATTGTTGCTGTTGGGATTGTTGCTGCAAATGTTTGGTTGGCTGCAAATGCTTGCATTCGGCCGTGATAGCGGTTGTTTATCGACCCCCGTGCTGCTGGAGGGTGTCAGGATTCGTCGACGCTGCTATTCCTGCTGTGAGTTTTCGGTGATGGATACTACCTCACCACCCGGATTCATCACTCGGTGATGATGGTAGCAGTGGCGGATTAAGGGTATCGGGGGCCCTAGGCGGAAAGACGAGTTGAGGCCCCTTGTACATGGTAAATGTTGTTGTGGCGGGGGGGGGGGGTGGAAGCAGCACTGTTGCGAGATTGAACAGTCGGGGGCCCCTTGGATCATCAGTCACAGGCTCTAAAATTTTAGCTGCCGGGGGGGGGGTGAAAATGATTCGCCAGCTTTGGGGCCCCATCCTTCCGGGGGCCCTTGTCGCTAGTACTCTGTCCATACGGCATACTATACAATGGCGATCTACGGGGCCCCTAAATCAGCGGGGCCCCAGGCGACCGCCTAGTCCGCCTACCGTTAGATCCGCCACTGGATGGTAGTCAACGCCTCTGATGGTACGGTAGCTGGCGGCCGTTGCCGTTGGTGAAGAGAAGTTGCAAGGGTGCTGCTGGTTTGCCACAGCATGATCATCACAAAGCAGCGATACTGCGTTCATCTCCGGCACAAGTCCGATAGGGGCCGATAAATCCTGCTGCTGGCTCGCACTGTTGCTGTTGGCAGTCGTTGGCTGACGCTTGGTGGTGTTTTTCTTATGTGGCCCGTAAACCGACCATCCTAACACCGTCCTCACTGCGATCGGTCCTCCAGATTGACCAGACCGAGACTCCAGCGGTGTAAGTAGGTGCACGTTCTCCAAGCCGATAAGGATTCTCGGCATACCATCTTCGTGTTGTTCAGCTGGCAGATCCTGTAAGTAGTCATAAGAACTTATCAGTGTGGAATAATCATTTTTTTGTTGTGGCAAACTTAGCTGTTTAACCGTATGAGTGGCCGCTATTGGATAGCGCCGCTCTCCCCCGCGTGCAGAGATCTCAAGGCTGGTCAAACGCGAAGATTCCTCCTTGCGCTTTACGTTGACGGTCCACTGCAGCTCAAGTGGGTCCGGATGGCCCTTCAATCCAATACTCGCAGCTAGAGTATCTTCAATCAGCGTCAATGATGGACCTTCATCGAGAAATGCGTGCGTGTCAACTCGCCTGTTCCCATTGTATACCGTCACGGGCACTACACGAAACAGAGTTGAATTCGCACTATGGTGATGCGTTTGACACTGTGCTGTTTGGGCGGTCGCCCCTTCCATCAACCGGTGCAGTAAGCTGTGATGCCGTTCACCACAACCCGGGACGCCACAGGAGAATTTCGACCGACAAGGCTTCGTTCCGTGGCTTGCAAGGCAGTTGCGGCACAGCTTCATCCGTGTCACAGCCTCAACACGTTCCACGGGAGACATGCGCTTGAACGCTTCGCATTCTCTTAGTTTGTGACCCGTGTTCTTGCACAGGTGACACGGTGTCGAAGGAATTTCGAGTGTAGGTGTTTGTCTCTCGCGAGGTGGTGTGCTTAGTACAACAGACATTTCACTACTTGCACAGCTATGCACGTGCATGCGATGTGCTGGGCGATGTACATTGGCCTTCGGTTGAACGTACTTCGTGACTGCACTAGCCTCGTCAACCAGCTTGTCCATAAACATGCCAAACTCCTTCAATGTTGGATGTAGGTATTTCTTGCTGTATCTCACCCATTCTAACTGTCTCGTTGCAGGTAGTTTTTCCACCAGTTCTTCTAACAGCTCCGGGTTAGAGAGGTAATGTGCCAAGTCTGCGTTGCTAAGATGGTCGCTCAAATGTAGTACCGCCAGTCCAAACGTGATGAGCTCGTGTAGCTGTTCTGGCCTGGGTGTGCGCCGTACCTTTTCCAGCAGATCCTTCACGACGAGTGAAGGTCGCCCGTACAGTCGCTGCAGCGTTTTGATCACGAGCGGCACTGACGTAGGATTATCGAGCCATCCTTCGACAGCGTCTCGTGCAGGTCCTGTGAGACACTCTTCTAACCGGGCTGCATTTTCGACTGGAGAAAGTCCGCAGGCTTTTGTTGATTCCACAAAATAGTTGTGGAATTTTGGCCACTCTCGCGGTTTCCCTGAAAAAGAGGGTAGTTTTTTTGGCCATACCTGCCTAGCCGCTATGTGGTCCGCTGGCCTCCATTTCGCAGCAGCCATTACTGGTCCGGCTGCAGCTTCTAGTTGTTGCTCATCTTGCAACATGGGATTGTAGCTAGAACACCTTTGCGGCTCGACAAATTCAGATTGCTCTTGCACCCACTCTGCCGTTTTGGACACACCACTGATGCTTATGGAGCATTTCAAACTGATCGCCTCCTCGAGGTTGTTTCTCTGGGTCTCGTGTTGCAGTTCCAGAGCAACCAATTTACATTTTAGTTTGGCCTCCGTCGCCTTTTTCTCCTTCTCAGCCATCATTTTTTCCTTTTCGGCTATCAGAAGTTTGACCTGCAGGGCTTTGTAGCATATCTGCTATACAGAACTAATTATAATACACACTATCAGCTATAGACACATTGGAAAGCCAAATCATACCATTGTAACACATTCATTATAACACACTCAGTAAATCAGATCATACCATACACACCCGGAAGAGCTCAGGCCACACCGTTCATATAAAAACAATTGTGACACACTTAACAGAACCAACCGAAACGTACAACATAAGCAGGAACAGTTTATGCTTTATAACCCAAAACAGGAACTTAGTGACAAGAACCATTGTTCTTGTCAACAAAAGACAAACGTAACTAGCTTAGTGAAAACAATAACTTTTCAACATACAACCCGGAACCAAATGTGAGAAACCCTTAACTTCTTTTGAGTATAAATAAAACCAACTCCGATCATGGCAGGTCAGATTCGTTCGGACTGTCAGGATAGGACTATGCCCATCCTACATCTATCGAGTTCTCATTTAAAGAGTTTAGATATGTCCCCCTGCCCAAGGTAAGGCCTCTAAACTCCAACGTTTCCAGTATGGGAAACCTCCTAAAGGTTTCTATGATCGCCTGGACGATCAAGTGTCGAAAGTCCGCTTCGGAACAGTATCCACCTCAGTTCTACTAAATTCGGCAAACGATGACGAAGGCCACCCTGACCAACGCGAGTTCAAAGTTACTACATTGCGATTGACCCAAAATCGAACATACTGTGACTATCTCAAAACATACAATAACATTATGAATAAACCCTTAAGCGATCAGTTTGCAAACTAGAGCTACCTTGAAGTGAGGAACATCGCATCGACCCCAAAACTAAAGTAAACGGAAATAATGATGTCATGAGTAATGAGAAGCAGTGCAGTGAAACCATAAGCAATACCTATGTAGAAGTGATGTTCATCGGAAAGGTGATAGAATGAATGGCGAGAATACAGTCCACGAGATGTAACCAGTGTGATTGAATGGAACAACCGTTCCCAACGTGGAAGACGAGAAGACAAGGCGAGTTCACTGCCCAATATGGATTGGCATGCGCGAATGGACATAGGGTCCCAACCTCGACAAGACGTCGAGTGACGACTGATGACATCGTAGAAATTCTTATCAGACATCGAGTAAACACCAAGCATCGATTAAACACCAAGCACCGGTAACGAGGCATCATCATGAGCAGCAACAACAAAGATACATGCTATGTATTCAAAAAAAGGTACCGTAAATACGAAATTTTACTGATCAGACTGCATAAAGTTGCAAAAACAGCAAAAACAGGCTAGGAATTTACTTAAATTGTCTATAGACTGTGACAATACTAACAATAACAAATTGAACGATGCAAAAATTGTTAGAGAAGATAGAAGAATCAGACATAAATTATGATCAGGTGAAACAGCTGAACAAATGTAGGCTCTGCCTCTTTAGGCAATTTGACTAACAATAGAAACTAAACCAGACAAAATGGCTGACATTATGGAATTAATTAAAATCACCACTTCTCTCATATCGAAGTATGATGGTAATGAGAAGGATTTGAAAAGTATGGTGTCAAATTTAAACGTACTAAATCAAATAGTAAATCCGGAAAATAAAGAAACAATAATAGAACTAGTATTAGGACGTCTTACAGGAAAAGCGCGAATTGTCGTAGGGGAAAACCCAACCTCAATCGAAGATATAATTAGCAAATTACAAGACAGGTGCAGCATAAAGGTAACACCAGAGATCTTAGTATTGAAAATGGACAATACTAAACAGATTGGAAGGATAGAAGATTTTGAAAGCGTTATTGAAAAATTAACGCAACAACTAGAAGAAGCATACATTGCAGAAGAGATAGCGCCAGAAGTAGCAAGAAAAAAGGCAAGTAAATCAGGAATCAGTGCATTGAGTTATGGACTCAAAAATTTCGAGACCAAAATCATAATGAGATCGAGTAAATTCGAAACCTTGCATGAAGCAATAGAGCGAGCAGTAGAGTTGGAGCTAGAAGACAGAATGAAAAAGGGAAATAATGATCGTATAAAGATCCTATATGCAAACGCTAACAGGAACAACAGAGAGCATGGAAACAACTACCAAGGAAGGAATAATTTCAACAAATTCCAAAATAATAATAGATTTCAGACACAAAACCTACCCAGGTTCCCACCCGTAAGATATGCACAGAACAACAACAGAAACAACAATAGGGATTTTCAACACAAAGATACCCAAGTTAATTATCAAATTTACCCAAATTTTAATCAATCAATAACAACTAAAACACCATCCAACAAATTCAGTTATAGAAATAATAACAATTTCAGTTTCTATAAACGCCACCATCAGTTAAGCGATTGTAGTAGTATGAGTCAAATTAACCAAGGATATAATAATCGCGAATACAACTATAACAACAGTAGTCAGAACAATTCCAATAAAATCCAATGCTGTTATGTAAGAACAGAACAAAACAATCATACACAATTCAATAATCAAAATTACGAAGACTATACAAATACTATTCAAATGAACGATCGTACTCAAAAATATTATAAAAATATTAAAAGCAAATCGAATTATATAAACAAAAAACTTGAAGATAGATCAACAAGAAGAAATGCATTGAATGATGAAACAATTAATGATATGAATAAGTCAAGAAGCGACTCTGAAAGAATAATTAAAGAAAATAATAACTTAACAAAAGAATATGAAAATGATACTAAACATTATAATAAACATGAAAACAAACAACATATACAAATGATTACAACAAGTAATGACAATGAGAAAAATATTGTTGAAGAACAAGTGACAGATAGTTTATTACTGCTAGACAAAATGGAAATAAATGATGAGATTTCTTGCAACAAAAATGATACAACCGAGCTAAAACATGTAAAGAGAACAAAACGTAGCATCAAATCAAAGAAGAATCATATAAATGAATCAAGCAATGAATTATATTGCCAGGATAAAAAGGCTAGAAAAATGAATTATTCCACATTATGTGATGTAAACGTAAAAGAATCAAGAAGAACTATTGCTTACGAAAAGTATCTAAAAGAGCTCCTAGTAAAATTTCATAATGTTATCTCCATGCTAAAAGTCATAATATCTATAAAAGCAGAAAACTCTAGATGTGAGCCTAACAAACAAATTATAGGAAAATCTAAATATTTAATAGGAAAATTAAATATTCCCAATTCTTTATCTCTAAACAATAGATCTATTTACATAAAATATTACCCACCTTAAGAGATAAGAAATGATTTTATTACTAAACCACAAAAAGCATAGCAAAAAAAAATCAATTTAATTAAATGAAAAGAATAACTTCAAACAATTTCATTATTTACGTTATTCTATCAAAGGGGGGAGGTGTAGCATATCTGCTATACAGAACTAATTATAATACACACTATCAGCTATAGACACATTGGAAAGCCAAATCACACCATTGTAACACATTCATTATAACACACGCAGTAAATCAGATCATACCATACACACCCGGAAGAGCTCAGGCCACACCGTTCATATAAAAACAATTGTGACACACTTAACAGAACCAACCGAAACGTACAACATAAGCAGGAACAGTTTATGTTTTATAACCCAAAACAGGAACTTAGTGACAAGAACCATCGTTCTTGTCAACAAAAGACAAACGTAACTAGCTTAGTGAAAACAATAACTTTTCAACATACAACCCGGAACCAAATGTAAGAAACCCTTAACTTCTTTTGAGTATAAATAAAACCAACTCCGATCATGGCAGGTCAGATTCGTTAGGACTGTCAGGATAGGACTATGCCCATCCTACATCTATCGAGTTCTCATTTAAAGAGTCTAGATATGTCCCCCTGCCCAAGGTAAGGCCTCTAAACTCCAACGTTTCCAGTAAGGGAAACCTCCTAAAGGTTTCTATGATCGCCTGGACGATCAAGTGTCGAAAGTCCGCTTCGGAACAGTATCCACCTCAGTTCTACTAAATTCGGCAAACGATGACGAAGGCCACCCTGACCAACGCGAGTTCAAAGTTACTACATTGCGATCGACCCAAAATCTAACATACTGTGACTATCTCAAAACATACCACATGGCGACCGTAACAGCCATCAAACATATTACAGCTTGCTCCCTTACCAGGCGTTCTAATGCCGAATGTTTTGAGGACGTTGAGGACCATTCTCGCTTCGAAGAAGCAGCCTTGCTGGAATGCCGCGATGCACTCTGCTCGCCGTTGGGATATAGCGACCCGTCCTCGTGCTTTCCACTGTCTACTTCTTTCTCTACCTCTTCGTTCACGCGGCGCTCTAATGCCGAGCATTTCGCTGTAGTCGAAGATCGTTCGTGCTTCGATGAACCAGCCTTACGAGGATGGTGGGATGAGCACGGCTCATCGCTGGGGTGAAGAGGCTTGCTTTCCTGTTTTTCGCATGCCACCTCTAAGGGGGCTGCAGGATCGCGATTTTGGCTAACTTTTGCCGCCATTATCCTCTCGCTCTTGGGTCGACGAACTTGCGCTGCTACCGCTGTTGCGGTTTTCTCGCCCGGTTCACCTTGCACTTTCGGCGATGAGCGACGATCACTCACTGCGCCGATAGCTTTCCTCATCTGCTCGGACATTTCACAAGTGTACACTCGCGTAAACTTTTATTTCTCCCGGCTTCACTCCCGGAACTTTCGTAATTTGATAAACGAATAATTTACTCTTCGATAAGTAATTTGGAATATTCGCGATAAAAGTCTTTGCACTTATTGCTAAAAAAAAACTTTTTTAAGGCTTGTTAGCTCCCGAACTAGTCGCGTAACGGAATAGAAATTGTTTTCTCATAGGAGTCAAAAAATGTTTATTCGCCGAGTTTCGCTTTGGGTGGAAACTTTATTCTGTGGCGGTTTTTGTACACCTTTAAAAAGTTTTTGACTATTCTCGCTCGCTGTCGTGATGCTACTGTTTAAATCGCGATGGCGAGGAACCCGATTCCTAATCCTAAGGTCATTCGCCTTCCCTGTACCCGGACCCGTTACAGTGCCCTCTGTAGGTGAGATTGTGGAATCTCTCGCGATCGCAAGTGCTGAATATTTGGCTGTCAGCCGCGGTGACAGTTCTACTCTGTTTGTTTATGATCGTCGCAACAAAGAGGTCAATGAAAGTAATATTGAAAAATTACCCATTGATAGCATTGAATGCGATTTAGCTTCCCCACCAGAAGATTTCGAACTACTTCCACATATTGAGAAACAAGAAACAGATTGTGATGTAGTTGAAACAAGTAAGGAAATACAACTGATAGGTTCTGAAAGATATGTGGAATTGTTGAGAAAAATTAGTCTTGATCATTTAGAACAGACTACAGCGAAAGATATAAAAAATATCATTAATGATTTTAAAAATATATTTTATTTGCCAGGGGATAATTTAACATATACAGATGCAGCATCACATGAAATAGAAACAAACTCTAATATTCCTATTTACAAACGCCAATATAGATTTCCGGCAGCATTAAATACGATTATGGAGTTACATATAGAGAAAATGTTAAAGCAACAAATTATAAGACCTAGTAAAAGCCCTTGGAATGCTCCCGTGATGTGCATACCGAAAAAATCTGATGTTGATGGGGAACGAAAATACCGGATTGTTGTTGATTTTCGAGCTCTTAATTTAATTACAAAGCCTTTCATTTATCCAATTCCTCGGATAGATGATATAATGGATAACATTGGCCAAAGTAAATATTTTTCCACAATTGATCTAAAATCAGGGTTTTTCCAAATACCGATAGCACGTAAAGACGCTGCGAAAACAGCATTTTCAACGTCCAAAGGACATTATGAGTTTTTAAGAATGCCAATGGGTTTGAAAAATAGTCCTTCAACTTTTCAGAAACTTATGAACACTGTTCTTTACGCTATACAACCCGTTAAGGCATTCGTGTACTTGGACGATATTGTTTGGGGAATCAGAAGAGGAACATAATCTCAATTTGGAGAAAGTTCTGAACGGATTAAAACAGCACAACCTCAAGATTGAACCATCAAAATGTAAAATTCTTCATAAACAAATAAACTATTTGGGCCACACTGTAAATGAGGAAGGGATTAAACCTACATCAGCTAATGTTAAATCTATTTTAAATATGCCAATACCAAAAACTCTCAAGGAGCTACGTTCGTTTTTGGGAACCATTAATTTTTATGGGAAATTTCTTCCAAATGTTTCCAATATTCGCAAACCATTGCATGAATTATTAAAGAAAAATACAAATTTTGTTTGGAATGAAGGCTGTCAGCAAGCATTTGAAAAATTAAAACAACTTCTTACTTCTGAGCCTTTATTAGTACGTCCTAACTATAATGATGTTTTTGTTATCACCACTGATGCTAGTGATTACGCTCTCGAAGCAGTCCTTTCAAATGAGAAAACCATTGAAAGGCCAATTGCTTATGCTAGCAAAACTCTTGTGGGAGCAGAGAAACGATACCACCCAATCGAGAAGGAGCTCTTGGCGATCGTGTGGGCCGTAGAGAACTTTAAACATTATGTCTATGGACAGAAGTTTATCATATACACTGATCATAGACCACTAGTGTCAATATGGAGACTCAAAGAAAATTCTCCAATTTTATCACGATTGCAATTAAGGCTCCAGGGATTAGAATGTGAAATAAGGTATAGAAAAGGGAAGGAGAATGTGGTTGCCGATTTTTTATCAAGGCTTCCTCAAATTAAACTGAGGGAAATACAAGAAGATGGACAAATTAAAACGGTAACAGTCATCACACGCCAACAAATCAAGAAAAACCTTATTTCAAATAACGAAGTAGAGGAAAGTATCGGTGGGCAAACTATGATGGATACTAAACAGGCAAATCACTGGGAAGATTTAATGAAAATGGATATAGAAAGGGAAACAAGTGAACAAGAAATACAGAGGAGGGACAAATTGAACAATTTAAAAGAAAAAGCAAAACTAAAATTTCAAAATTACACACCAGGTGCTGATAAAGTGGAAATAGAAAGATCTGAAATTAACACCGTTCTTCAGGAGTTTCACGATGCTCCATTAGGAGGCCACTTAGGAACCAGAAGAATGAAAAGAAGGATTAAGGACTTATTCTTTTGGAAGGGGATGGACAAGGACATCGAAGGGTAAGAAGTTGTAAATCGTGCCAGCTCAATAAGATAGGAAGATGCAACAAAATTTCTATGCAAATCACAACCACCTCAAAATATCCTTTTGAAAAAGTATACACGGATATTGTGATTTCGGTATCGGAGAAAGGAAACAAATATGGATTGGTTATCCAAGATGATCTCTCCAGATATCTTATTGTAACACCCATGGGAAATCAAGAGGCAACAAGAGTAGCCAAAGCCTTTGTAGAGGAGGTTATTTGCCTTGTAGCGGTTCCTATAGAATTAGTAACAGACCAGGGCACAAATTTTATGAGCCAGATCATGAAAGATGTATGTAAGCTACTAAAAATTAAAAAAATCAATACTTCTGCATACCACCCTCAAGGAAATATAGTTGAAAGAGCGAATAGAGAATTAAAAATATATTTCAGACAATTTGTCGGGAAAAATTATAAAACTTGGGATAAAGTATTACCATATTTCGCTATGGAATACAATACGTGTATAAACACTTCGACAGGGTACACTCCATATGAGTTGGTTTTCGGGAGGAAAGCGAGATTGCCAACATCAATTTATAATAAAAACGAGAGGAAAAGATTGTACTCCGATTTTTGTGAAGAAATGCAAACAAAACTAAAAGAGATGCAAAAAACGAGATGCTAAAAGAGATGCAAGAAATGCAAACAGAAAAGGCTAGAGAAGGTCCACAACAACAGGTTGAAGAGGTTTAACGAATAAAAAAAAAATAATAAATAAATAAAAAAAAGAATAGATTTAAAAAAAAATACCGAGTTTGCCCGGGATAAGGCACGTGCAAAAGGAGGAAATGCCCTGCACTAGGGTTAAGTTTAGATTAGGCAGATTAGGGAAAACGGAGCAGATCGAGAATAGGGCATAGCTAGGGCTACTTTAAGCAAAAGTAAAAATTAGGGTAAGAAAAATAATGTAAATGGATATGCATCAACATTTTTATAATAATGCAAATTTAGCTGAACGGGTTTAAAATTAGGATGTTATCGATTTATAAGCTTATTATAGTATTTTTTATGCATATCCATAAGAAAAAAATTGTAAAATTAGTGAATAAGGATTTCGAAAAAAAAAAAAAAAAAAAAAACGTCAAGCAGCTTTGAGGCACACATCACACGTCACCACTGTACACACACACATACACTTTATACGCACGGGTAGAACGCTACACGCACGGATGGAAGCGAAAAGCAAGCAGGCGAATTGATGGCACAGCGGCATAATATTCGATGTTCAATTAAAAGGTTGATCTGGTGCGGTTGAGCGGATGAATTTGATAGGACAGAGTTGATCAAATGCTCCCCCAGAGGTTGCTCTTAGCAGAGGATTGAACGAGCACACGGCAAATTATTAGACAGCACCTGAAACAATAAGACGAAACAATAAGCACAGCAAAGCAGGTTGTTCGATCCGTATACTTAGGTTGCGAGAGATGCTAATAAGCCAAGAAGCAAGAGATCCTTTATGAGAGACGAAGCGATTGCTGGTGCACGGTGCACGTTTATGCGACGGAAGTGGTAGGATAATTGAACAGAATTGATAATATGCAGGCAGCAGGCTTGAAATAGAAGGCACATATGCAAATTTTCTTGCTTCCGAAAGAAAAGTGTAATGACATGTAGCGACCTTGCCCGCTACGATCCGTTTTCGATAAGGCTACGTGTAGCTGCGGCTAAAGGGGCGGCCGTGAGAATAAATATTGCGGATAGTTGTGAGAGGAGAACGAGCGAACCGAAAACCGAGAGAGCGAGCGATCGGACAAAGCGGTACGATGATCGAGCGGTTTTGCGGCGCGATGGCGAAAAAAAGACGCGGCACTTTGGTAACGGTTATCAGGTGGTTTGGTGGTGGATTTGGCTCGTGCAATAAACTTTTAGTTGGTTTGGCGTTATATCAAAAAAAAAAATTATTTATTTTTAAGAAGAAAGTAGTTAGCCGTTCCACCAGCTATTTGGCAGCGGTGTATGGAGACGATCCTTCAAGGTTTGTTAATGTTGTCAGTTTTTTTGACGACGTAATTGTCTTTGCGAAAGACTTCGAAGAGATGCTAGCAGCGCTGAACGAGACATTGGAGCAAATACGACGAAACGGTCTTCGACTAAATCGTTCCAAATGCATATTTGCGACATCATCCCTCGAATGCTTGGGTCATTGCATCGATCGTCACGGCCTGCACAAATCAGACAAACGCATAAAAGCCATACGCGACGCTCCAACACCAACTACACCAGAGGAACTACAATTATTTATTGGTAAGGCAACTTATTATTCCTCATTCATACCCAATCTCTCTTGTAGGGCACGTCCTCTTCGAGATGTACTGCTTATCGATCCTTTTGAGTGGACACAAGCAGCAGAGAAGGCCTACCAAGACATAAAACTTGCGCTAATTTCACCACAAGTGCTGATGCAGTACGATCCATCGTTACCACTGATTCTCGCAACAGACGCTAGCAAAACCGGTCTCGGCGCTGTTCTCTCACATCGATTGAGCAATGGATCAGAACGACCGATCGCGTATGCCAGTTGTACAATGTCGCAAACTGAACAACGGAACCTTATGATTGATAAGGAGGCTCTTGCGATAGTGTGGGCAGTGAAAAAGTTTTTCCATTACCTCTATGCGCGAAAATTCACTCTAATCACTGATCATAAGCCCCTTACTCAAATACTGCACCCGGAAAAGTCTTTGCCTACTTTGTGCATTTGTCGAATGGCCAACTTCGCCGACTATCTGGCACATTTCAATTTCGAGATTGTCTACAGGCCCACAAATCAAAATACAAACGCCGATTACTGTTCCAGAATCCCAAATGCGCCAACAGAAAATAAGAGCAACAGACTATTTTCACACGAGGGAGGAAATATGAATGATGAATTCGATCATTTTTATCTCAAACAGATTCAGCAACTCCCAATTAGAGTAGCACACATTGCACGTGAAACGCGCAAAGACATCCAACTAGGCAAAATAATCCAAGATCTTGAACACAGTAGAGACCTCGCGAGAATGGGTTATAAAGCACCCGAGTTAAAATATACCCTAAAAGCGAACTGCCTGATGTTCGAGCATTGCGTCGTAATTCCGGCTTCCCTGCGCAAAGCCATAATGAACGATTTACATGCAGCTCACATTGGAATCGTCAAAATGAAAGGGTTGGCACGATCATACGTCTATTGGCCAGGAATTGATTCTGAAACCGAGCAAACAGCTAAATCCTGCACAGAATGTGCACGACAAGCCACAAGTCCACCAAAATTCAACAAACACCATTGGGAATACCCTAACGCACCTTGGGAACGCATACATATTGACTATGCAGGTCCCGTGGCAGGCGCTATGCTATTAGCAGTTGTGGATGCATTCAGCAAATGGTTCGAGGTAAAGGTAACTGTCGTGATCGATGGACATTTTTCTTTCACAAAACTATTTATTTCATTTTTATCAAACTTTTTTTTTCTTTATTTCCTCGCTTTCAACCTCCCCACAACCTTACTACAATCGATCAACCACAAGACTGACGTCCGTCTTCTCCAACTTCCTTTACTTTCCGGTTTCGCCCGGCCTGTCTTGCGCTTGACGCTCTTTCGCCCTTTCAAGCAAATTGCTTGATTAATTAATTAAATATTTTCTTGCAAGGGTAATTCAATTTTTGTTTTGAATATTATTATTAACCGTTCCTATCAGTATTAATCCTTCTCATTCAACTGATATATTAGTTTATCGCCTGCTTCCTTTTTTATTATTATTTCGCTGTCCTATCTCAATCCCTACAGTAACCACATCAACTACAACAAACTGGATGGTTTACTGGATGAACTATTTGCAGTTTATAACACAACGGTCCACAATTTGCATCAGCCGATTTCACGTCTGGTCTTGTGAATCGATGAGGTTCGAAACCGTCAACGGCGAAACGGTCACCGGTTTTGAACAGCATCTTTCGAATGCGTTTCGAAAGATTGCGCTTGCGTTCCGAAACGCACTTTGACCCGATAACCTCGTGCCCCCACGTCAGGTTATCGATACGTCATGTGGGAGCGTGCGTGAGAGAGAATTTTGCGCGTAAATTCTCTCTCAGCATCCTGGGGAATCGGCTATCGTGGGCTTCGTGCGATCGATCAGCGGATCGATCGAGCATTTCGTATACGTGTAGTTGAGAGGAATAAATGGTATTATTATAACGTTTTAAAGACATTCTACGTCCTAGTGTTTTTTTATCCTTTTTTTTGCGACTTCGTGAGAGAACATTTGGTGACCCCGGCGTGATTTTGCTACGTGAAAAAGGTGAAATAATAGTGAGTTGTGCTACGTGCTAGTGAAAAGAAGGCAATATGCCAACGGAGGATCAAAAGGCAGACGAAAACCAGCGGATCAAGTTGGAAGCGACTCGCCAACTGACAGGCCTAGAAAGTGCGCTGCAAAACATTTTATCGCAAGTGCGCGAAGGTAGATTGAGCCAGCAAATGACTAAGAGTAAGGATGAGATCGCAGCGTTATTGTGGAGCGAAGGCAACAAAGCGCTGTTGCAGCTGGAAGCAATATCGGGTCCGCAACCGCGACGCGATACGTTCGTTGAGGCCTACGCGCAAGTGAAAACCGAACTGAGGAAAGTGTATGCGGTGGAAGTGCCGCCTACTCCGCAGTTAGATGTAACACTTGCATCAACCCCTTCCCGCTCCGATCACCTTCCGCGTATCGAACTTCCGAAGTTTAACGGTGATCCTTCGGAATGGCCAGCGTTCGCGGGACGGTTCGAAAAGCGGATTGTCGGTTTGACAGGTGATGCGGAGCGGTACGCGTTCCTTATAAAGTATTTCGATCGGTGCGATATTGCGCGGCACAGTTGCGAAGCCTTCGAAAACGCTGGCATGCCCTTCGAAAGGGCATGGAGTAAGTTGGAGGAAAGGTTCTACAAGAAACGGGTAGCTTTCCTCAGCCACTTTAACTATCTCAGAGACCTTCCAAAAATGACTGTGGCGTCTTCCAACGGGCTTATGCGGATAATAGATGTGGTCGAAACATCAACCTCCGCAGCGAAGCAAATTGCAGGCGCAAGCGGACAACGGCCTAGCGTGGTGGAGGATGGAATGCTGGCTGGACGTCCACACCATTCCGACGTGGAAGGAACTGCGCGACGAGCTCGATAGGTTGTCGAGTTCACTCTACTATGAGCCGCGGAAAAGCGCCGCGTCCCGTCCTGACCGCGCTTCTACTAGTAGCAAGCGCCCAATACGTGCGGCATTCGTAGCCACGGTGGATACAGTAAGTACCAGTCAGACGCCAACCCCGCAAACTCAGCGAACTAGATACAGCTCGGTGAATCACCAGCCAGGCACGCGACGCTGCTATGCGTGCGACAAGCCGAGCCACACGGGCCCGCTGTGTCCAGAGCTGCAGGTTCGGTCGGAATGAGAACGCATCAACTACGTGATGAGCAAAGGCAAGTGCGTGAATTGCCTTTCCAGCCAGCACCCCGCTTCGCAGTGCCCCAGCAACAAAAGATGCCAAGTGTGTAGACAAAAGCATCATACTCTTTTGCACGTGAAATCTTCCGAAGCTGCGAAGTGACAACCACATTCCGTTTCGCCACCACGTGGTGTCCGGCGTCCCTGCTCCGTGCTTCCGTCGCCGCGTTCCCACTCCGTGCCGCCATCCACAAGCACTAGTGCCGTGCTTTCAGCGATGGCCGATCCACGTGGTGTCCGGCGTTCCTGCTCCGTGCTTCCGTTACCGGGTTCCCGCTCCGTTCCGCCATCCAAAAGCACTAGTGCCGTGCTTTCAGCGATGACCGATCCACGCGCTCGGTCCGTTTCGCCGCCGCGTGGTGTCCTGCGTTCCTGCTCCGTGCTACCGTCCCCGCGTTCCCGCTCCGTGCCGCCATCCCCAAGCACTGGTGCCGTGCTTTCTGCGATGGCCGATCCACGCGTTCGGTCCGTTTCGTCGCCGCGTGGTGTCTTGCGTTCCCGCTCTGCTCACCCATTGCTAAGTGTGCGCGCATCATCCCCTGCAATGGATGATGGTGGTATCGTATCCTCCTGTTCCAATCTAAGCCATCCCCTAGCAGTGAGGATGGCTCCAGCTGCCCAGCGTTCCGCTACGTGTGGTTCAATGCATCTGTCTGGTGCGTCACCTCGTGACGTCTCTAACCTTGCCAACCACGTTTTGCTAGCAGCTGTTGCGGTGCTTATTCAAGACGGCCTGGGGGAGTGGCAACGAATTCGTTGCCTGCTAGATTCTGGGTGCCAAATCCAAGCCATCACGGCGTCCGTTGTGAAACGGTTGAGGTTACCGTTACTGTCTGAGAAAATTACGCTAATGGGGATAAGTGGTAAACTTCCTGTATCGAATAAAATTCGTACAAAAGTCATAGCAATTAATGGGTCCTACCGTTTTAGCTCCAATTTCTACGTCATACCGGAACTCAGTGCGCAACCCTATCGCACAATCAAGCAGGACGAACTGAGCCTCCCACCTGGCAAGCGACTCGCCGATGAAAACTTCAGTCATACAGGGCCAGTTGATGCGATATTAGGGGCCGGAATATGCTATGACTCGCTCGGTGCAGGACTTCATCGCTTACCTAATGGACTCACTTTACAAAACACCAAATTCGGTTGGATAGTTGGAGGGTTGCTATGCAATATGACCTCCACTAATCTCCACGCACGGAGTTGTCATAAGGCGACCTATATTGACGACCTGGAAGTGAGTCTTGAGCGATTATGGAAGGTGGAAGAACTGCCACCTGACGTCCCAGACCGGTTAGCTTTACAAGACCATGAGCTCGAGGAACATTTCAGAGCTCACACGAAGATTGCTGAGGATGGTCGATACGTCGTCCGAATTCCCCTACGGGGGGAGTTGACACAACTGGGAGACTCCATCGAACAGGCTCAACGACGATTATTATCACTCGAGCGGAAGCTGTCTCGGCATGAAGATACTTACGAGGAGTACCGAAAGTTCATGCGCGAATATCTTGAGCTAAGACACATGACTTCTGTACCGGCAGACGAACTACATAAGGTTCGATACGTAATCCCACATTCGTGTGTGATAAAACCAGATTCTACAACCACGAAGCTGCGAGAAGTCTTCGACGCGAGTGCGAAGTCCACCACTGGAATTTCGCTTAACGACCTACAAGCCATCGGGCCAGTGATACAACCGGATCTCCTTCACTTATGGTTGCATTTTTGGCCACAGACACTGGTGGTTACAGCGGACATTGCGAAGATGTATCGCCAAATCTGGGTAGCTGACTCGGACACCTGGATGCAGTGCATATTATGACGCGAAGATGCAAGAGATACCGCTCAAATGTATCGGCTCCGTACCGTCACTTACGGCGAGGCCTCCTCGTCGTATCTTGCGTGTAGAGCGTTATATGAGGCGGGCGAGGAAGTGCGTTCATCCAATCCGGAAATCGCTGACGCCATTCAGCGCTCATTCTACGTGGATAACCTGTCCTTGGGTGCTGCGACTCCGGACGAATTACGTGTGCTTAGCTGCGGGATTGAACGGGCACTTATGAATAGAGGAATGCCCTTACGGAAATGGGCATCCAATGTCCCTGCAGTAGTACATGATGTGCCAGAAGAACACCTTGACTCTCCGGTGCAAATCGGCGACAGACAGGCTATCAAAATGCTGGGTCTAGCGTGGTGTCCTTCAGAAGACACATTCCAGCTTATCATTGACAATGATTGCCACCTGCCCGTAAACTCCATGACCAAACGATGCTTAGTGGCGAGAATTGCCAAACTTTACGATCCAGTTGGAATCCTGCATCCCGTGATCATCACCGCAAAAATCCTCATGCAAAATCTATGGCGCGACAATCTTACATGGGACGAAACTGTACCACCTCATGCCCTTGCTAAGTGGAACGAGTTTGCGGCTCAACTACCAGTCCTTCGGCAGCTACACATCCCAAGAATGGCGCTGCCAAGTGAAGCAGAAAATAGTACCATCTATGGTTTTTGTGATGCCTCAACAAAAGCATATGGGTGTGCAATATACGTTCGCTACTTGGATGGTAATGGAGAAAGACGATCGCGTTTCCTATGTGCCAAGTCAAGAGTTGCACCGCTGAAGGAACTGACTTTGCCCAGACTAGAACTCCAAGCAGCACTCTTGCTAGCTGAACTCTACGTGAAAATAAAGGACGTATTCGGCACCCGAGTCCAACAAACTAGATGGTGGACTGACTCGCAAGTCGTATTAGCCTGGATACGTTCCGATAATTCGAAATTAGACGTCTTCGTAAAAAATCGAGTATCCAAGATATGCGCTGCAACCAATGCATGTGATTGGCACTATGTGCCAACAAAGCTAATCCCGGCAGACATCGTATCCAGGGGACTTCCAGCTAGCAAATTGGTGAGGGGGGAAAATATGAAATTCTGGTTAAACGGTCCGAATTTTATCATTACAGATTCCTGCCCACAAACCAATGATGGTTTCGAGACCATATCAGAAGAGGTTGCAGCCCCACCACAAGCTTTAGCGGCAACCGTAGGCCCCGCTTGTGAAGATTTGATAGCTCAATATAAGTACCACAATTCCTTCATTAAGACGAGGCGACATTTCGCATGGCTTAGCAGAATCATCCACAACTTCAAAGTTAATTCTGCCAGGCTCCGTGTGACCTCTTCTACGGTGGAAAGAAAAACTGGTCCCTTGCTGCTGGACGAATTGGAATCCGGACTTCGATTGTTGCTACGGGTAATGCAGGCCACAGCATTCCCCAATGAGGTACGAGAAATGCACGAATCTGGACAGGCTAGCTCAAAAGGTCCTCTCAACTCGATCGTTCGAGACAACCTGATACGCGTGAAGGGACGATTGGGGAACGCAGAAATGACTAAATTGTACACTATTGTACGGTATCTTCATGAATACAATTACCGCGCCGGTACGGACCTAGTTATGGCAGAATTTCGGGCAAGGTTCTGGATACGAGATCTTCGACGCACAGTTATCGGTGTAACATCGCGATGTATCGTATGTGTACGAGCCAGACCTAAACAATTCGTGCAGCAAATGGGACAATTGCCTGCTGCCCGGGTAACTGTGTCACCCGCTTTCACCCACACGGGGGTGGACTTATGTGGACCTTTCTACGTCATCCCTCACACCAGATCGACACGGCGGATAGAAGTCTACGTGTGCATATTCGTCTGCTTTGCTACCAAGGCAATTCATCTGGAAGTGGTGGAAAACCTTTCAACGTCTGCCTTCATCTCAGCACTGATTCGTTTCGTATCCCTTCGTGGCAGACCAGACACGATATATTCAGATAACGGCCGAAACTTCGTTGGAACAGCCAAAGAGTTGCGCCTGCTACGTGAAGCCTACAACAACCGCGCCTTCCAGGACGAGATAGTAAATCTAGCTGCCGAAAAGGGGATACGGTTCACCTTCATTCCACCGCGGAGCCCGAATTTCGGCGGCCTTTGGGAGGCCAACATTAAAGTGGCCAAACGCCTTTTCAAGGCTGCAGCGAGGGGCGCATATCTCAAATTGGTTGAGTTGCAAACGTTACTCTATCAAATTTCATCAATTCTCAATTCCAGGCTACTTACTGCTGTCCATGCCAATCCTGGCTCCGTCGAAGCGCTCACTCCAGCACACTTTTTGATCGCGCGGGCCTCATTCTCTATTCCTGCTACCATCCAAAACGATGATACGGACGGTATCAAGACGAGATGGTAGCGCGTGCAAAAATTGTCCCAGCAATTTTGGTCTCGCTGGCAAGCCGATTACCTGTCCCAGCTACGATGCCACGCCAAATGGACAAAACGAACTTCGAACGTGCAAGTTGGGCAGATTGTACTGGTTGGCGACGACAACCTCCCGGTCGGTCGATGGCCCATGGGGATAGTTACGAGAACTTACGTGGGACCTGACGATATGGTACGCGTTGCTGACATTCGGACAACCAGCGGTACTTACAAGCGAAACGTGAGGTTGTTGGCTCCGCTTCCGATAGACGCCATGGAGAAGGACGCCGACGAGACACCGGCTGACCTGCTGGCCCTATCCACCGAGAAAACAGATGAAATTGGCCAGCTTGGATCCCAGCATACGTTGCATAATACGATCTCTGAACTTGAGGATGACCAACCACCTTCGTGCAGCGTTTGGGACGGCCGACTGCGTCCCAAAGGGGGGAGAAATGGTCATATAAATCGATGAGGTTCGAAACCGTCAACGGCGAAACGGTCACCGGTTTTGAACAGCATCTTTCGAATGCGTTTCGAAAGATTGCGCTTGCGTTCCGAAACGCACTTTGACCCGATAACCTCGTGCCCCCACGTCAGGTTATCGATACGTCATGTGGGAGCGTGCGTGAGAGAGAATTTTGCGCGTAAATTCTCTCTCAGCATCCTGGGGAATCGGCTATCGTGGGCTTCGTGCGATCGATCAGCGGATCGATCGAGCATTTCGTATACGTGTAGTTGAGAGGAATAAATGGTATTATTATAACGTTTTAAAGACATTCTACGTCCTAGTGTTTTTTATCCTTTTTTTTTTGCGACTTCGTGAGAGAACAACGTTTTACCTCAAAAAGGCAGGTCAAGTCCAAAGTTGTTCTTAGGTCGAAACATTCGCACACGCATTGAACTTGTGCGTCCACAAGATATCAACACACGGATGCATCAGAAGCAACAATCCACATTCGAACCGACTTTCCGTACATTCTCAGTTCGACAGAAAGTGTACTGTCTTTCTGGAAACCCTCGAACGGACAAATGGATTGTAGGAGTCATCGACGCCTGCTTAGGTGATCTTCATTATCAAATCAGATCTAACGGAAAGATGCTTAAGCGACATGTCGACCAGATTCGAAGCTGCCAAGGCAACGTCAGCTTCGAAGAGACCGATGAAGACGTACCTCGTCGACTGCACTTCTATGCGAACACTGAGACGCAGCAACCACCAATCAATAATGAAGCCAACGAAACAACAACGTCTTCAGATGAGTCCATTTCATCAGATATTGTGTTTGGAACACCTATGAGCAGCCCGCAACATTTAACCTCATCGTCAAGCGAAGACTCACCACCAGTAGCCCGCAGGTCCCAAAGACAACGTCGCCCTCCTCTACGCTACTCGCCATCCTAGAGTGAACCAGGATCTTCATACAAGAGGGAGGAAATGTTGTATATGGAACACCCTATGTATGAACGGTGATGATTGTCATCGCTCCTGACGTGACGCAACCTGGATGTCGTCCGGATGCACCCCGACCTGGCATCAACTAAAAGAGCTCTAGATGAATCAGCATCGTTGGCTCGTGAACTTCCACTCTTTTTCATTCTCTCCATTTTTACATGTTTTTCAATAAAGTGAATTCAATACGTAACACAAAGGGCTTTGAGGAAAATTTGAAAGGATTTCCTCCTAGATGCTTCTCATCTTAAGCAAACGGCGCTGTGATTACCGGCAAAATTCTCTTTTCTTCGTTTGAAGTTGACCGAAATCTTAGGCAGCATCCTTGGCCAGACACATCGCCTTTTGGGTGATCTGTTAAATCGAACCGAACATGTAGACGAAAACCTCATGCAAATTGTCGAGCACACCGCTCAGCATCTTGCTGGTGCTCATTCATTATCAGGACAGCTATGATGTTCTGGAGTGAGTTGTATTCCTGCCATGGAAAACTTTAGGAACAGCGCCGTTATTGTTCGGTTATATGGAACGCGCGTAAGAATCAAGCGAATCGACATCCGGGTAAATTAAAAAAATTACGACATAAAAATTACCCGGTCTTTGTCCGTAGGGTCCGGATTGCCTTATTGCCCTTAGTCTTAAGGAAATTTTGTCAAGATTTATTTGGGAAATTGTTGCGTGGGTGTTTAAAGCATATATTCAAGGACCGTAGATATATCAGGTCAAGTTATAAGCCCGTTTTGACAGCTAGGTGGAAGAAGAATCGACGAATAAAACTGACAGTTAGTTTTCCGCGTATCTTTACGCGGATTATTATTGTATGTGTGCGACTCATGACTTCAATGTTTACATTGAAAGAGCTGTCAAGTACACGAAATAAGATGTAGTGCTTTAAACTAAAAAAGAAAACTGCAATCATATCCAGTTCATCACGGTGCCGCATCGTACTTTCAGATCGATACACGTTTAATATGATCGAAGGAACGACCGTATATGTAATCGCAAAAATGAGCAATTGTTCAATGCCAGCGTTACAATAACCAACGATGCGGTACGCATTTCAAGTTGTGATGTTTATTACATGATTGTTTTATTCACAAATCTAATTAAATGCTGTATTTTAGGAGCGGACGATAATCAAGTTGGATCGACATTTCTCCATCATAGTGGAATTCCATTTGCACAACAAGTAACGTGTGAATAGCTGTTGCTCGGAATCTTACCATTTCGAAAGTGTCAGGCCTGCTGGGTATTATTCCGTTCGCTTTCGATTGCCACATGACGCTAACTACGGAGTCCGTAGTACAGACTTAGCATATTGAAGCGCACAAAACGAAGAAAGGCTCATCAAGTGAGTGTAGGCCATTTACGTCCCTACCTAACACAACTGCTTACATCGACAGCAACACCGTGCTTTCGCGTGCCATAGTCAGGCTGGGCATCTCCCGGATGTCGATTCGCTTGATTCTTACGCACGTTCCATATAACCGAACAATAACGGCGCTGTTCCTAAAGTTTTCCATGGCAGGAATACAACTCACTCCAGAACATCATAGCTGTCCTGATAATGAATGAGCACCAGCAAGATGCTGAGCGGTGTGCTCGACAATTTGCATGAGGTTTTCGTCTACATGTTCGGTTCGATTTAACAGATCACCCAAAAGGCGATGTGTCTGGCCAAGGATGCTGCCTAAGATTTCGGTCAACTTCAAACGAAGAAAAGAGAATTTTGCCGGTAATCACAGCGCCGTTTGCTTAAGATGAGAAGCATCTAGGAGGAAATCCTTTCAAATTTTCCTCAAAGCCCTTTGTGTTACGTATTGAATTCACTTTATTGAAAAACATGTAAAAATGGAGAGAATGAAAAAGAGTGGAAGTTCACGAGCCAACGATGCTGATTCATCTAGAGCTCTTTTAGTTGATGCCAGGTCGGGGTGCATCCGGACGACATCCAGGTTGCGTCACGTCAGGAGCGATGACAATCATCACCGTTCATACATAGGGTGTTCCATATACAACATTTCCTCCCTCTTGTATGAAGATCCTGGTTCACTCTAGGATGGCGAGTAGCGTAGAGGAGGGCGACGTTGTCTTTGGGACCTGCGGGCTACTGGTGGTGAGTCTTCGCTTGACGATGAGGTTAAATGTTGCGGGCTGCTCATAGGTGTTCCAAACACAATATCTGATGAAATGGACTCATCTGAAGACGTTGTTGTTTCGTTGGCTTCATTATTGATTGGTGGTTGCTGCGTCTCAGTGTTCGCATAGAAGTGCAGTCGACGAGGTACGTCTTCATCGGTCTCTTCGAAGCTGACGTTGCCTTGGCAGCTTCGAATCTGGTCGACATGTCGCTTAAGCATCTTTCCGTTAGATCTGATTTGATAATGAAGATCACCTAAGCAGGCGTCGATGACTCCTACAATCCATTTGTCCGTTCGAGGGTTTCCAGAAAGACAGTACACTTTCTGTCGAACTGAGAATGTACGGAAAGTCGGTTCGAATGTGGATTGTTGCTTCTGATGCATCCGTGTGTTGATATCTTGTGGTCGCACAAGATCAATGCGTGTGCGAATGTTTCGACCTAAGAACAACTTTGGTGGCGGACTTGACCTGCGTTTTTGAAGTAAGACGTGAAATCGGCTGATGCAAATTGTGGACCCTTGTGTTATAAGCTGCAAATAGTTCATCCAGTAAACCATCCAGTTTGTTGTAGTTGATGTGGTTACTGTAGGGATTAAGATAGGACAGCGAAATAATAATAAAAAAGGAAGCAGGCGATAAACTAATATATCAGTTGAATGAGAAGGATTAATACTGATAGGAACGGTTAATAATAATATTCAAAACAAAAATTGAATTACCCTTGCAAGAACATATTTAATTAATTAATCAAGCAATTTGCTTGAAAGGGCGAAAGAGCATCAAGCGCAAGACAGGCCGGGTGAAACCGGAAAGTAAAGGAAGTTGGAGAAGACGGACGTCAGTCTTGTGGTTGATCGATTGTAGTAAGGTTGTGGGGAGGTTGAAAGCGAGGAAATAAAGAAAAAAAAAGTTTGATAAAAATGAAATAAATAGTTTTGTGAAAGAAAAATGTCCATCGATCACGACAGTTACCTTTACCTCGAACCATTTGCTGAATGCATCCACAACTGCTAATAGCATAGCGCCTGCCACGGGACCTGCATAGTCGATATGTATGCGTTCCCAAGGTGCGTTAGGGTATTCCCAATGGTGTTTGTTGAATTTTGGTGGACTTGTGGCTTGTCATGCACATTCTGTGCAGGATTTAGCTGTTTGCTCGATTTCAGAATCAATTCCTGGCCAATAGACGTATGATCGTGCCAACCCTTTCATTTTGACGATTCCAATGTGAGCTGCATGTAAATCGTTCATTATGGCTTTGCGCAGGGAAGCCGGAATTACGACGCAATGCTCGAACATCAGGCAGTTCGCATTTAGGGTATATTTTAACTCGGGTGCTTTATAACCCATTCTCGCGAGGTCTCTACTGTGTTCGTGTTATTATTATTATTTATTTAATCTTCAACGGGCCGTATGGCCTAATTAAGATGTAACAGTTCAATAAAAAAAATACATAGCAAAAACAAGATTTGCATCGCAATTCACTGCGGCCACGGCAAAAGCCGGAGACGTTCCTTGAAGCACTGAGTTGAGATGTCGAAGTCGAAGCAATCCGAGACAATGTTGAAGACAGCCGACATGCGGAACATAGGGTCAGACCGACCAGCACTAGAACGGGGTTGAGCGAGCCGTAGAGTTTCTCTAGACCTAAGTGTTCGGGATGGTGCATAGATATCGACTCGATGCAACAAAGGCGATGAGTCAATAGAGCCATTTAGCAATCCAGCGATGAAAGAGCACTGTGCATTACGTCTTCTAACCGAAAGAGGTGTTCAAGATCTTGGATTATTTTGCCTAGTTGGATGTCTTTGCGCATTTCACGTGCAATGTGTGCTACTCTAATTGGGAGTTGCTGAATCTGTTTGAGATAAAAATGATCGAATTCATCATTCATATTTCCTCCCTCGTGTGAAAATAGTCTGTTGCTCTTATTTTCTGTTGGCGCATTTGGGATTCTGGAACAGTAATCGGCGTTTGTATTTTGATTTGTGGGCCTGTAGACAATCTCGAAATTGAAATGTGCCAGATAGTCGGCGAAGTTGGCCATTCGACAAATGCACAAAGTAGGCAAAGACTTTTCCGGGTGCAGTATTTGAGTAAGGGGCTTATGATCAGTGATTAGAGTGAATTTTCGCGCATAGAGGTAATGGAAAAACTTTTTCACTGCCCACACTATCGCAAGAGCCTCCTTATCAATCATAAGGTTCCATTGTTCAGTTTGCGACATTGTACAACTGGCATACGCGATCGGTCGTTCTGATCCATTGCTCAATCGATGTGAGAGAACAGCGCCGAGACCGGTGTTGCTAGCGTCTGTTGCGAGAATCAGTGGTAACGATGGATCGTACTGCATCAGCACTTGTGGTGAAATTAGCGCAAGTTTTATGTCTTGGTAGGCCTTCTCTGCTGCTTGTGTCCACTCAAAAGGATCGATAAGCAGTACATCTCGAAGAGGACGTGCCCTACAAGAGAGATTGGGTATGAATGAGGAATAATAAGTTGCCTTACCAATAAATAATTGTAGTTCCTCTGGTGTAGTTGGTGTTGGAGCGTCGCGTATGGCTTTTATGCGTTTGTCTGATTTGTGCAGGCCGTGACGATCGATGCAATGACCCAAGCATTCGAGGGATGATGTCGCAAAGATGTATTTGGAACGATTTAGTCGAAGACCGTTTCGTCGTATTTGCTCCAATGTATCGTTCAGCGCTGCTAGCATCTCTTCGAAGTCTTTCGCAAAGACAATAAGCCTTATTATGAAGCGCAAACATCTTTTCAAACGTCAGACAAAGTTTTCTTTGGTATTATGATATTCCGTTTGTCTTTCCGCTTGGCTCAGAAAGACGTTTAAAAATCGATGTAGGCTTGTCGTGAAACGGAATGTCCAAAATTTGCATTTCCTAAGCCAAACGGAAGCAAAAATAACTCAAGCGACTTTCCGTCATTTGATTGCTACGGAAATTATTAACACCAGTAGAAAATCGCATAAAATGTAAGTATGGAACAAAATAATTAAATAGGAGTGTGTTCATAACAGACAGAATACCTTTTTAAGCAAATTTAATATTCGATTTTCAGGGAAAATGCTGAAGGACGTACTACTAGAGTACAATTTGAAAAAATGGTTGATATGATGGAAACTGCTCCAGACATCGCCAGAGCATTGTTTAAAGGCGATCAAACCCGATTTTGGACTGACTTGGCGGAAAATCTAAATGTACTAGGACCGCCAATCAGACCCTCTGCCACATGCAAACGTGTTTGGTTTGATTACAAGTGCGCTGTAAAGAAAACATTGCGACTTAACAACAATTCAATTCATGCAACTGGTGATGGGCCGTGCCGCCTTAAGCCTCTGAATGAGTTGGAAGAAAGAGTTTCAAACCTTACCAACTTAAAATTAACAATAGTGGGCAATACGGGCAAATCACATGGCTATCATCCACCACCAGCAGAGATGAATAATAACCAGAGCACCGCCAATCATAACAACAACACAACAAGCAATAATGAGCAAACAAAAAACGATAGGGAGAATCAAGAGCCGATTCCCTCACGGATCGGTGAAAGTGCTACTCAGCCAAAAACATTCAGAAGAGGTCGAAAGCGAAAGAATATCGAAGAAGTCCTCAAAACAAACAAAGAAATGCTTCAGATGATCGAAAGAAGCATTCAAGTTCAAGAAAGGGCTATAAAAGCTCAAGAAATGGCTACAAAAGCTCAAGAAGGGTCTAACCAGCAATTGAAAAATGTGTCTATCGTATTTGTTGGAAAAGTTCCGCCTTATTGTCACAGCTTGAAAAATCTCTTCACCTTGGCAGAACGGGCTGTCACAGCGATCTGAACTTTTGACAGCCGGAAACTACACGCGGTGCAAGCGGCACCACATACACTCTCTCGCAATTTGGACTTTCTACCGAACGGACGTACAGTGAAGAAATAAAGAACTATTAATTGTTACACTTTAAATCAAAGGCCTCAGTTAATTTAATATCAACTGGTTATGGGCCCAGGCCGTGAAGTGTGTAACAAGTAATTTCGTCGTGTTTTTGTGAGCTAGAGACTTTCCCAATTTTATCAGTGAAATTTTGTTAGTGAAGATGGGCCAAGACGCTATCAATTTCGAAAAATTGAACGGACGATCATATTTTTCGACCTGGGAAAAGAAGATGCTCTCGTTTCTTCGTACGCGTGACCTGTTCAAATGTGTTCAGCCAGCCCCAAACACCGAGAAGGACGAGGACAAGCTGTCGCGAGCAGTAGGATGGATTTTCCTGGCTTGCGAAGATCATGATGCTGCAGAAGACGTACGCTGAATCCGGCCAGGGTCTGCACCTGCAGGCGGTCATGACACTTTCACACACGTATCGTTCGGAGTGCGATTCGAACGACGAATACATCGGACGGATGATGGAAGCATGGCGACGATGCACCGAAGAGGGAATCACTTTCGAAGACAACATAGTGGCACTATTTATGGTGGGTAATTTGGGAAATGAATATGAATCTTTTCGTCAAAGTTTAATTGGCAGTGGGCAGGAAATCACAGTGGGTGTTGGTACGGCGTACCTTTCTATAGATGGTCGAGAAATAACCTTAAGTGATGTTTTGTATGTGCCCGCGTTAAAAGCTAATTTAATGTCGCTTGATTCGATCTCGCGATCGCATCGCATTGAATTAGAAAATGGTATTTGCAGGATTTTTTAGCAAACCGGATGGAACGCTTATTATTGAGGCGAAGGCATCGGGTGGAACATACAAGGTTGATGCCAGCAATGTAAAATGTGTACTTGCAGTGAACGAGGAATCGAATGAATGGCATCGCAGAATGGGACATTTGAGTTACGGTGGGCTCAAAAAGATCCAGAAAGCTGATGGGACGTTTAATTTCTCCGATACGCGTGAGTCTATCAACAACTGTGAAAGTTGTGCCGAAGGTAAACAGACAAGAAATGTATTTTCTAAGAACCAGAACACCACGATCAAGTCGAAGCAAATTCTTGAATTGGTACATGCTGATCTATGCGGGCCTATGAGTACATCTTTGGGTGGAGCGAAGTACTTCGCAGTTTTTGTAGATTATTTTTCTAAAAAAGTTTTCGTTTCGTTTTTAGCAGAAAAATCAGCGTTGGTCCCAGCATTTAACAACTTTATAACAAAGATGGAAAACCAGACTGGTATGAAGGTAAAGCGCCTGCGTTCGGACAACGGAAGGGAATTTGTAAATTCTAAGATGGACCAAATATGTAAACAGAACGGCATCGTACATGAAACAACAGTTCCCTATACTCCCCAACAAAATGGAGTTTCCGAAAGAATGAATAGGACGCTTATCGAACGAGCCTGATGCATGTTACAAGATTCAAAGGTCGACAGAAATTTTTGGGCCGAAGCGGTAAACCATGCGGCATATCTGATTAACCGTTCTGTTAATCGATCCTTCAGTGATCGTAGCCCAGAAGAAGTATGGACAGGCACAAAGCCAGTTTTGTCCACGTTGCGTACTTTTGGAGAGCCTGCAATGGTGTTCATCCCTAACGTAAACAGTTTGAAATGGGATCCAAAAGCTGAAAAGATGACGTTTGTCGGTTACATGGAAACGGAGAAAAACCTGAGATTTTACCATCAGAAAAACAAGAAAATTTGTATTAGTAGAGATGCAAAGTTTTTCAAGAAACAGTTCATTGCAGATGTACCCTATGAAGAGGTTACTACTTCAGTTGGGGTTTCGAATACATCAGAGAAAGAAGAGTCAGAAACAGAGAACGAGATATCTTATGATGAAGGGTCTCAATTCGAAGATGCAATAACGACTCCAAACAAAGAGCCACGACGGTCGTAACGTACGCCGCGTCCAATTGTACGGGAAGATTTTGTGACTTACTTTACAAGAGATTGCGATTCAGAGGATCCAGTGGACCTAGAGCAAGCAAATGATGCGCATGACGCTATGTCCTGGAGTAACGCTATGAAGGAAGAATTGGATTCTTTCATCAAGAATGACACCTGGTCATTAGTTGAACTCCCTGAGGGACGTAAGGCTGTTAAAACCAAATGGGTTTTCAAGCGCAAGCGTGCTGACGATGGCTCAGTAATAAGACACAAAGCTAGGCTTGTAGCCAAAGGTTGCAGTCAGCAACAAGGCATTGATTACAAAGAGACTTTTCTCCAGTTGTACGATATGAGTCCATACGTTTACTAATTGCCTTAGCAGCCCAACAAGGCATGGGTATTGATCAAATGGATGCTATTTCAGCCTACCTTCAAGGTCCAATTGATGAAGAAATCTATGTTCTACAACAAGAGGGTTTCGACGACAAATCGGGAAAAGTCTTACTTACTTACTTATCCGGCGCTACAACCGCTTTGCGGTCTTGGCCTGCCTCAGGAGTGTCCGAAACCGCTCACGGTCTCGCGCCTTCGTCTGCCGGTCCGTTATCCCGGCCTTAATGGCGGACGCCTCCACGCCATCTTGCCACCTCAATTTGGGCCTACCACGCCTCCTCTGTCCTTGTGGACGGCCTAAAAAGACTTTACGGGGTGGGTCGTCCGTTTCCATGCGTACAACATGGCCAGCCCACCGGAGCCTGGCGAGCTTAATACGCTGTACGACAGTGAGGTCACCGTACATCTCGTATAGATCGTCATTATATCGGCTCCTCCATTGTCCTTCCACACATACGGGGCCAAGTATCCTTCTGAGCATCTTCCTCTCGAACGCGGCTAAGAGGGCTTCGTCAGATTTGGACAGTGTCCATGTCTCAGAGGCGTATGTGAGTACTGGTACTATATAGGTACTATATAGTCCCAGCTTCGTCCGTCGCGACAGGTTCTTTGAGGTGAACTGCTTTTCCAGGCTGTAGAATGACCGGTTGGCAGCCAGCATCCTTGCGCGCAACTCAACTTCCATACTGTTGTCGTTGCTGACCTTTGACCCAAGATAGGTGAATTCTGGGACGACTTCAAAAGTGCGTTCACCTATCTGTACATCACGCCTACGTAGATTCGGATTATTTATTGGTAGGTCCGCTGATGTTGCCACCATCAGTTTGGTCTTTGCCTCGTTTATCTGCAATCCGAGGCTCTCTGCCGCCTGCTCGATCCCTTGGTAGGCTTCTGCTACATAGGAGAGCCGCAGACCAATGATGTCTATATCATCAGCGTATGCCAGGATCTGGGTTGACTTATAGAAGATGGTTCCCGTAGTCTCCACCCTCGAGTCGCGGATGGCCCTCTCTAGCGCCAAGTTGAATAGGAGACAGGCAAGCCCGTCCCCCTGGCGCAGACCCTTGGTGGTAGGAAAAGGTCCTGAGAGTTTTCCATCTACCCTCACCTGGCATGTGACGTTGGTCATAGTCATTCTAACTAGCCTTATCAGTTTGGCCGGGATTCCAAATGAGCTCATGGCGTCGTACAGTTTTACCCTGGCTATGCTATCGTATGCGGCTTTGAAGTATATGAAGAGATGGTATGTGTCGTTTCTGTATTCAGCCATCTTCTCCAAGATCTGCCGCATGGTGAAGATCTGATCAGTGGTTGATTTTCCGTTTCGGAATCCTCTTTGATAGTTTCCTGCTATCTCTTCGTCGTGCGGGACAAGGCGATCCTGAAGGATCAGGGAGAATATTTTATAGGCGGTATTCAACACCGTAATACCGTTGTTGCAGTCCAACCTGTCTCCCTTCTTGGATACGGGGTAGATGATGCCGAGATTCCAATCACAAGGCATCGATTCGCTATCCCACACCTCAGTAACTATTTGATGAATCTCGTTTTCTAGTTGTGCATCTCCATTCTTGACCAGTTCAGCTACAATTCGGTCGGTTCCGGGTGCCTTGTTTTTTTTTCAGCCGACGGATAGTCTTTCGTGTTTCTTCTATGCTAGGTGGCAGTAGCATGACACTATCTGCTAGAGCTGTTCGTTTAACTGGTCGTTGAGTAATTCATCAAAGTACTGAGCCCACCGCGAGAGGACCTCTGGCTGGTTACTAACCAGATCTCCATCCTTGTTGCGACAGCAGGTTACCTTAGGTTAGGGTACCTTACAACGTTGTTTCGGTGACCTGCTATCGCTTGGTAAAACTTTCGTGTCGGTCCGTACGCCTCTCTGGTTTGCTCGAGTTCCCGCATGTTTTGCTCTTCCAAAGCATGCTTCTTGGAGCGGTGAACTCGTTTCTCTTCGCGTCTGAGCCTTGAATATTCCTCTGCGCATGCCCGCGTTCTATGCCGTTGCTGCATTGCTCGGTATGCAGTATTCTTACGTTCGGTCACTTGTCTGCATTCATCGTCGAACCAGCCAGATTTGGTGTTGCCACGACGTGGTGGGAGTATATTTCTTGCACAGTTTATTATTTTTGTTTTTAGAGCGTTCCACCTCTCGGTCGTAGTTTCATATCTGTTTTCTGGTAGTAGAGACTCGTCTAAAGAGGCTTTGAATTCCTGTTGGACAGTAATGTCCCTTAGAGAGTCCGTGTTGAGGTCCGTGATACAACGTATCACTAAGCCAACCAAGTAGTGATCGGAATCGATATTGGCTCCTTGATAAGTTCTGACGTTTAACAGGCTCGACTGTCGTCGGCGGCTTATTAACACGTGGTCGATCTGGTTGAAAGATTCGCCATCCGGGTGCGCCCACGTCACTTTGTGGATGTCCCTCCGCGCAAATTTGGTACTTCCTACAACCAGATTGTTCGCTGCGGCGAACTGGACCAATCTACTACCATTATCGTTACTGTGCTCATGCAGACTGTGACAGCCAGTGTTTTGGCGGTACATTGGCTCCCTACCGACTTTTGCGTTGAAGTCCCCCAGGATGATTTTGAGGTCATGCCTGGGGCACGCATCTATAGTTCTAGCGAGGCGGCCGTAAAAAAGGTCCTTCTCCTCTCCCTCTTTCTCTTCGGTAGGGGCGTGAACGTTTATGAGGCTTATATTAAAGAATTTGCCTCGCATGCGCAGGGTGCATAGCCTATCGTTTATAGCCTTGCAATGTATGATTACGGATTTCTGCCGGGGACCTACGGCGAAACCCGTTCCGAGCACGTGGTGGCGGTCGTGGCAGCTGTAGTAAATGTCGTAGCATTGCTTACCACGCCTGTTGTGCACACCGTTCCCTAGCCACCGAATCTCTTGTAGAGCTACGAGGTCCATGCTCAGTGTGGCTAGGGCGTCATCAAGTTGTTTCAAGGCTCCGGCTTTGCTAAGAGTGCGTACATTATATGAGCCCAATTTTATCGTTGTCCGGGGGCATTGCGTTGGGTCGGTATCGTTAAGTCCGTTTCGTATCCTCCTGATGCTTTCTGTAGTCAGTTGTTACGTGAGACTGGGTGATTGGCCCTGCGCACACGTGGCCGTTTTATTTAGCGTCGGGTTGCCCCCCCGACGTACAGGCACCCAGTTTCCCGGGATACCCACCCCCCTCCTGGTTCGCCATATGCCACCATCCGCCCAAGGGGTTGGATCTAGCCCGTGTACCCAAGCTAGGATATATGGAGGCACATGTTACCACTCTGCACGACGAGGACGTGTCGGAATAGGAGTTGGATGGGAGAGCCTATGTTATCCCTCGGAGGGCTTCGGATCCCATCCCATTACAGAGCGGGAAAAGTCTACAGGGTGAATAAGGCGATGTATGGTTTAAAGCAAAGCGGAAGATGCTGGAACACTTGCCTGGATAACGCCCTACAGCAGTGAAGAGAATCCTGCGTTATGTAAGAGGAACGATCAACTATGGAATTACTTATCGGCGCGGTTCTGAAGAAACAGTAAATGGTTTCGTTGATGCAGACTGAGCAAACGATCAGGATGAGCGTCGATCATTCTCCGGATACGTGTTCAAGTTGGCCGAGGGTGCTGTCGCCTGGTCATGCAGGCGGCAACAGTGTGTAGCTGTATCCAGTTCAGAAGCAGAGTATGTAGCAATTGCACATGCTGCAAAGGAAGCTGTTTGGCTTTTTCGCTTCATCTGACAATTCAAAGAACTTGATACTGTCTTACTGCGTTGTGATAACCAAAGTGCATTGGTTATGACGGGAAGAGAAGCTTTCAGTCCGAGAGCAAAGCACATCGACGTTAGTTATCATTTCGTGCGCGATCTGGTCCGAAATGGATTACTTACTATGGAGTATGTACCGACTACTAGCAACCTAGCTGATTGTTTAACGAAGGGAGTGTGCGGATCCCAAATGCTTTGTTCTACCGACGGTTTTGGAATGCATGCAATTTAGTAGTTGTGACTATAAGCCGAGTTGGGGTGTTGGAAAAGTTCCGCCTTATTGTCACAGCTTGAAAAATCTCTTCACCTTGGCAGAGCAGGCTGTCACAGCGATCTGAACTTTTGACAGCCGGAAACTACACGCGGTGCAAGCGGCACCAGATACACTCTCTCGCAATTTGGACTTTCTACCGAACGGACGTACAGTGAAGAAATAAAGAACTATTAATTGTTACACTTTAAATCAAAGGCCTCAGTTAATTTAATATCAACAGTATTAACAGAAATAGCTAAATCGCTAGCCAATAAAAATTAAATTGATGTAAATAAATTAACTCATATAATAGATTTAAATAGTTGTAGATCATTTAATAAAAACTGAAATAAAGAGTGCGGTGATTTTTTACTAATTTATTTTTCAAATTTATTTTCCATTGATCTACGCAAAACCGTATCGCATTTTCACACACATACATAAGTTCTAAAGTTTTAAATAGGAAATAAATTAGAAAAATAATAAGACGGTTAAGCAGGTACCATTAATTTATATCAACTAACTTAAATTAACTTAAATAATATAGATAATTATTAACAAATTGGCATGTAGTGCACTCGATGTGTGCATTCTCGGGCCGCAGCAGAAGATGGTAGGGAGTTCAAGGCTATTTTCATATACTGCTATAAGTTTACGGTCTAGGCAAAATTGGTCATTGAACTAGACATATCGCAGAAGCTTTCATTCATCTCACAATGAATGCTCAGGTACCATGCGTGATTGTACATCCACGCAAACAATGAGACCCCAAATTTTGAGTGATTGAGGCCGAGGGGTATGAGGAAGCTTGAGGAAGCAAGGAGAAACGCGCTGCGATGAGAGTTCGCATTCTGTTTTACACGCGCGCTTCACTAACACCAATACAAATACCGTGCTTTGACGACCCGTCTGTGAATGTGTGTGTGTCTTCTTTCAGCGAGCTCAACTTGGAGCTCCTCGTCACATCGTGTTGTCTCGCTTACACTACAGCATCGAACCATCGCTCCGTATGTCCCCCCCTCCTACGCGTACAAAACCATCAGTACAGCGCGACGCTTTGCCGGAGATGGTTGTGCGCGTTTCGTTCTAAGTCCCGCGCGCAGTGTTTGTGCGTTGATGCGCATTTCGTTGAAAGTCTCGTGCGCCGGTGTGTTTTAGTGAAGTGTGCAGTGAATAAACAGTGTGCACAGACGCACATGCAGTGCGTGGATCGACAGGTAAGAATTTGCTGAGCAGAGTCAACGCAGATTGTCGACAAGTTTCCCGCAGCCTGGCTCGACCCGGTATGACGTCATTCGTGAGTATGAAGGATTCTAAATGTGTACTTTAGTGTGTACTTTATGTTTCAATAAAGTGTTTAATGTTATAAAAAATGAACGTGTTTGTGTTTAGTTTTAGAATAAGTGCATGAAAGAAAACGAGAAACGAAAGAAACAACTATCTTTACATGTGTTCGTAGTAGAGTTGGGAATTTCGTTAAAAAAAAGGAACGGAACGGAACTAGTTCATTTCTCAAAAAGAACGGAACGTGAACCTGGGGTGCAAAAGAACCTACCTAGAGCTTAGAAGCCAAACTGTCATCCGGGGGGGGGGATTTTGTTACTTGTTACAGGGGGAAAGGTTACTTGTTACAGGATATGAAAAGGCGTTTCTTCAATCTGAAATCATATCTGACACCAAATCTAGATGGGTTCAACCTATGCCCAGTAAGCTGTGTTAATATAAAGCATGCATTTATTATCTAGAATTTTTTACACTTTTTAGATGGGACGATCATTTTCGGTCAAAGCCTTCCTGTACCACTAATAGGCTTGGCTATCAGTAACTTATTAAATGCCCATAGCAGGATAATCATCCCGGCATATGGGGGCACGGTCCATTCGAGGCTTTTACCCATGCCGATGTTATTGAGTGGTACGAATTGACGATTGTATCACTAAATTGACTAATTATTTGCATTTCACTTACTATTTAAAACAAATAGTTTTTTTTTCACACAAATCGTTTACAAGATCACGGTTCAAACGGTTGTCGAATGGAACAGAATGCTTCGAATCGAATGGCCAAATATTGGAATCATGCCGAGTGCCAAGATCAAGTGGATAAATACATTTTATTTTTCGTTGTTCATACTCGCATATTATAATACATCTTTTCCAACCCGTTCTACCTTATGAGTACAGATTTAAATTTTATTATAGTTATTTGTCTAGTTAAAACAAGCTAAATTATAACAAAAAGTATAATAGATGTTACAAATTGCACCATAATACCAAATGCAACACCATTTTTGGTTTCGCTTACCGCGATTTTTATAAACGATACGCGACGAAGTGCGATGAATATTCCTGTGAGCATGGGAGAGTGCACAGGCAACACATACTGTGTGGGAGAAAGAGCGAACAGTTATCTTGCATGCAGCAAGCAACTGCCAGACAAAGCCAGTTTTTTCAAAGAACGGAACTCACGAACGATAGCACCTTGCTAACAACATTGAAGCGACAAAGACCGGAACGGAACGGAGTGAACGGAGAGAACGAATTGAACGGAACGGAATGAACGGAAAGAACGGAATGAACAAAAAGAACGAAATGAACGAAATGAACGAAATGAACGGAACGGAACGGAATGAACGAAATGAACGGAATGAACGGAACGGAATGGAATGAACGGAAAGAACGGAATGAACGGAACGGAACGATTTTGTATAAAGGATCGGAACGGAACGGCCTACATAAAGAACGGAACTTTTTTACTAGGTTCGGACCGGAACGGCCAATACTAGTTCGTAGCATGGCTCGAAAGAACACAAACACATTGAGAACTGCAGAGCGCACCGTGCGTTACGGGTGGGGAGGGGGAGGGCTCGCGCGAGGGTGTAACTCATTCGTCGAAGGGGCACTGTATTTCGACAGCGTAACTCAAATCACTCAAAAAATACACTCATTTTGCCGGACGGGATGTTACGACAGTGCAGAACTCTTTCACTCTACTATGGTGCAGAACTCACATCCAATGGACATTCTGCTATTTTATATGCAATGCACATATTGTGCAAAGCACAGCACACATTAATGATTTGAGTAGCTTTCTCCGGAGTATAATGTATACTGCCTAGCTCCCAATAGACATCGAAATCGGTTCTTTAGGACACCAAACGTACGTTCAATAATCTCACGACCTTTTGCATGGTTTGTATTAAACGTTGCTTCCGGTGAATCTGGAACAGCGTTACGTTTTGGTGTCACCAACCAGGGTTTTGCTGGATATGCTGAGTCACCTATAAGAAGATAAAAATTAAGTTTTGTTTACACTATTGTGGTAATGGGAATTATTGTTGTTGGTTCGGTACGGGTTCGCGTCATAGGCCTGGTGGCAGCGCTGAGTTAGCACTTCGCGATTGGCGCGGTAAACTAATCGAACTTGACCTTACGAACAATTGAAATCAATGTGATGCGTCAGGTAAAAAGCGGACTTCCAGTTATGCTAAACCGTGGGAATGACGTTATGCCACCTAGCATACGTTTAACCTTTCGGATTGGGGTTTTGCTGACCGGCCAGCTGATACACGGTGCGTTTGTTGGAGACAGTAAAGCCTTACCTTGGGTAGGGGGACAATACTGCTCATAAATGAGTTGAAGGGACAAGATGTACGATCCTATGTCCGATCAGAACTGACCTTCTGTCCGTTCTGATAGCTTTATTTATACTCCCATCTTAAGAAAGCTAGCGCACATTTGTTCACCAGATGTTTACGCTCGTAACTTTCTCTTTCGCAACTTGATGCGCTTTGACAAACGCATGTTTGTCAAGAGGGTCGCCTTCCTGGTGGGCTTTTACAATTTAAAATGTTTTGCTTAAGGTCTAATGCGTTTCTTATGCTAATTGTTCTTCCTTATTTATGACCTACTTTGGAGGTCTTCCTTGTTTATTTCCAGCTTGGGTGGTGCGACCACCATGGTAAAACACGGAACCGCGTGTGCAGTAAAACACGGAACGCATGTGCAGTGTTTTACCCGGCTGTTAGCATTCATGCTTTAAGCGGGTATGCGATAGCATGGATGCTACACTATACGGCGGGTTAATAACGACCTAATACTCTGTAGCTAGGCTGCCCAACTTCGTTTTTTTGTGCAAAAAAATTGTCAAGGCCGGTAACGTCCCAAACATGCGCATCGTGATTTGCCCCGCTGCATTTTGCGTTTACATACCGTATGCGCCTCAAATGATCGCATACCTAAAAATATATTAAACATGAATGGTGTCAGAAAGTGTATGCAATTTGTAATGTTAGCATGTTTGTAATTCATTTTAGTGGTTATCTTACCATTAACGCATTTAAGCTGTAGAAGCCCTTTCTGTTGTAGTGTTGATCCCTATCATGGGTTGGTGCAATTATTTTTATGTGCGTACCATCCACACACATCACTACTCCGGGAATACCACTTCTGGATAAGAAGTATCTACGCGCCTCCTGCTGCTCCTGATTACTCATTTCTACACTTATCCTTTTATGGCACAAAGTGTCTTCTAATATTTTTAAAGTTTTTGCAAAAACCACTGAAAATGTAGGTTGGGCAATTGCCACGTTGAAGCTCTGTCCTGCACCATGTTGATAGCTTCCTTCGGCTAAGAACCGCAACGTTGCCGCAAACATTTCCCTATGATTCAAGCCTTTTCCTTTTATTGTAGGAAATTTGGGAGCAATCTCAGCAAGAATGTCCTTAAACATCTCCTTAGAAATGCGGAAATCTTTCGTAAAACTAGAATGAAAAGAAAAGAGTAAGGGTTATTTTATCCCATTCCAATAAACTTATAGTACTTACGCATGGTTCGGAAGTTCCAAGGGATCGGCCATGCTGCGTAGGAATCGTCGCTGTGCGACAAGATTTTCCACTCTTTCGCTATCACTGCTATCACTATCACTAACGTAATACGTCGAAATCATGATTATGCGTCTAAATAATGTATTTTAATCAATCCAAATTTGTGACCAAAACTACGCGAACACCAGTGTTTACTCTAAATAATGTATTTTAATCAATCCAAATTTGTGACCAAAACTACGCGAACACCAGTGTTTACTTTACAACGGTATGTTTTTTTTTCATCAGCATGCTTTGATATGTTAAAATAAAATGGATGAAACTTTTGTCGACTCCAACGAGCAACCATAATGCGAATTTGCTTTCCGTTTGAATTGTGACTTTCCGCTTGTGAAAATCCCGTTTGAGTTTCATAATAAGGCTTAATGACGTCGTCAAAAAAACTGACAACATTGGTCAAACCTTGAAGGATCGTCTCCATACGCCGCTGCCAAATAGCTGGTATGTTCGCAGCACCATGCACCGCTCTCTTGGGACGAGTCAAACCATGTGTCGATGTGTTTAGCGTCAAAATATGCCGGAACTCTTCGTCGATTGGAAGGTACGTGTAAGCATCCGTTACGTCGAGGTGGCAAAACAGGGCAGCTCCTTTCATTTTGTTGAAGATGTCTTCGATTTTTGGTATTGGGTGTTCGGCGATAATCATTTTGGGATTTACAGTCGGTTTGTAGTTCCCGGTTATCCGAATACCTCCGTTCTCCGTTCCTAATCGCACATTTACTGGATCGCAATGGATGTTCTTTTTTGGATCGCACTTTTGTTAGGATCCCACTTCTGACACCAATAATGTTGCGTATTGAATTCACTTTATTGCAAAACATGTAAAAATGGAGAGAATGATAAAGAGTGGAATTTCACGAGCCAACGACGCTGATTCATCTAGAGCTCTTTTAGTTGATGCCAGGTCGGGGTGCATCCGGACGGCATCCAGGTTGCGTCACGTCAGGAGCGATGACAATCATCACCGTTCGTACATAGGGTGTTCCATATACAACACTTTAAATGGAATCTTGCTTCAGCTACAAATCATGTGTGTTAGTTGTAAGTGGAACAGAGCGGAAAGGGAGAGCCGCCAAGTTTGATCCGACATAACATCAATGTAGATATAGTGTTTAAGTTTTGTTTTGTGTTTATTTCCTCATCCAAAAGTACTCAAATATTAATTAAGCTCGACTTCAATTATATCCATTTCATCTCCATTCGTATCGTATGATTCCACAGTTTTATTACAACGGGTTTTATTTTCTAAATCTCCAAAACCCTCTCTCGCCCCTACATTTATACCCGCGAGGACTTTACCTCGACTTCCGTCTCGGATGCCGCTACTTTTTTGGCAAGACTAAAACCACAATCCGTGGATACTGCGGGAGAGTCTTCGTCGTCGATTGACGCTTCACGATACGGTCCGTCTGCGTTGTCCCCGGTTACTCGACCGTCTTCGTCATCGTCCTCCACGCTTCTACTTCGCGACCGGTTTGCTTCCCCGAGAAAACGAAGGTTCTGTCTTCTCTCCCTAAACCGTACCTGTTGAAGCGCAGCGCGACAGCAGCTCATGGTGACGCTGGTGGAGTTGAGTGAAGTTCGGCTCGACGCTCTTCCCGTTGGCGTACTAATGCTGCTCGCCGGTTGGTGTAGTTTGTGTTTGTGGCTGTTTGTGAGTTCAAAATATTGCAATGTAGTAGATGACAAATATCGTTTGCAGCAATAAACTTTGCACGTTCATTACTTACACAGTTCATTTTTATGTGTGTTGCTCCGGGAGGCAGATTGCTGGAAATTTACGAATCATGCAACCAGCCAGCATTACAGTTTGCTGCTTCTGTAACTACACTTCCTACATTTGGGCAGAACCTGTCGAAGCGTTCGCGTTTGGCGAACGCTTCAATTTCTCGAAGGAAAATTTCCATTTTAAATCACGAGCTGTGTTCCAATAAACTAAAATATTCACTCAAATTGATCTCCACCAAATATTGCAAAACGTAAACAATCCATCAATATATATACAAGTGGAAAATCATCTGTCAAAATCGAAGCCCATGGGGCCGCGGATCGCCAAAAGCGCTATAACTACACCTCAATATCAAGGGGGATTAAAAATATCACGTGGTGGATAAGGGCCTTTGGGGGGTCACCATAGTTGAGGGACTTTACGTCATTTTAAAACCGTTAAACATTGGTTTCCGCACACAAAGCTTAGCGAAAAGTACAGATTTCTTTGTTATTATGTGCATTTTTGTGTGTGTGTGTGATTTTATCGAAAAAATGAAATACATTAACAAAATATTTGATGACTTGTTTATGCACGAAATTTAAAATCATGTGAGTAATTGTCCATGCGGCTCGTAGATAATGAGGAATTCATGTTAAAATTGAAAAAAATAATGATATCTTAGTTTTTATAACCAAAAATGTCGAAAACATAATGAATTATAGAATAAATTCACGAAATAACACAAAATAACACACTTTAATCTATGTTTTAATGTTAAATAAGAACTCGCAAAGTCCAAAATATATTTTTAAAGAATATTTAATCGAAAAAATGGGGTAGATAAATTATATGAACCAATTTAATAAATGTAAACAAAGTTTGAATCCTGGGGACCTTACGTCAAGTGACGAATTGTCAAAATGCACTAGAGTCCACCACCTGATATTTTTAAATCCACCTTGCCTCATTATACATTCCACCAAGGTTATTAGACTCTATACAGGTTACGACAAAAGCCCGTTTTGGCCGATTTCCAATAAAAAAAATGAATGAAAATTTTGACAGACAAATTGGAATGGTTTGTTTACAATTGGACTGGTTTGTTTACAATTAGTCTGGATTGCAATCATGCAATGGTGTAGTGTTTGGTGTTAAATATTGTAAGTTTTAATTTATTTAATTATTTTTTAATTTTATAATTACTAACTATGTGATAAATTAACAGTTGTGACAAGGGAGAAATCGCGTAAGTGAGAATCCAAGACATGAGCTCATCGCGTGTTGGCCAACATTGGAACCTGGCAGGCACGGAAACATGGAGACATGTCCTTCCATTTGGCAACAGGTGCTCTCGGGACATGGCTTTTTCTGGGAGTACTTATGTATCAAGGGTTTCACGTCGTCCCCGGACTGCCAGTTGTGTGTCGGTGTACCAGAGGATGCAGAACATGTGATGTTCGAGTGTCCCCGTTTTGCTGGTGTCCGACAGAAGCTGCTAGGCGAGGGTGGCCCAGATCTGGTTCGGCCAGATACCCTTCAGCAGCATATGTTGCGAGACCAAGCCTCCTGGAGTCGTATCTGCCAGGCCGCTCGACAAATAACTGTGGAATTGCAGTGTTCCTGGGATGCGGAAAGGGCCAATTGAGCAGCCGAGGACATGGCTCAGCGCGAGGCCGAGCTGGAGGAAATTACGGCACATAGAGCGGAGGTGGTTGCCGCTCGTAACAATCGGCGTAATTCGAGACGTAGAGAGCAGCGCAGTGCAGCGTGCGCGGGAAAGAGAGGAACGCCGGGGCGGACGGTCTCCTTCCCCTCCACCGTCACCATCTACCGCTTCCCGACGTGAGGTGAATCGGGTAAGAATGCGTCTGTACTGACAGCGACACCGGTCAACGAAAATGCTGGGGCGATTGTTCGACGAAAAGGTACGGCCCGAATACTGCATCGGAGGAAGACGATGACGGCCAAGTAATTGAGGGAAGCTCAGACCGACCGTCTGTTGAGGAGCCCCGCAATGAGCGATAGAGGCCGACGTGGCCTCCCGTTAGTGTGTCGTTTGTATTGCGAGGAAAACGTTAAGGAAGGCTGACATCTGGCAGAAAGGGAGATGTCCGCTAGAATGAGTAGCAAACGAAGTTTGAACGAACGAACAGTTGGAAAAATAAATGAACTTAATAAAAATATTATTAAATGGTGAGAGGTGCTGCAAAGCAGGGGAAAGAGAGGCTCATTATGAGCAAACAACAATACCTTTCCAAGATCCTCATCAATGATTCCGACCCGCAAGTGGAGCGGTTGTGCTAGATCGGAATCGGAAACTGTTGGATCCCAGTTACCACAGGGATAATGGAAACCATAGCAACACATAGAAAAACATAGCAACCATGCGGTATAAAAGGAGCCGATAGCTCATCACCGATTTACTCTTAAGTTGACTTCCAAATACAAAACATAAACTAGAACCTGTGTGCAATAGTTCGAGTAGTTCGGACATATCAATTCGGACATATCAGAAACAAATCCGACCCGAGGAAGTAAGGACTTCGAGTTGACTCGAATGATTAGTAGTTGTTAGAAAGCATAAACGACTCCGACCCGTTGGTGCAGCGGGTTTGGGTAAGATCAAAGTAGGTTCAATATCCGATCCGTACTCGCTGTACCAATGGGTCGGAATCGCTTATGCTTTCTCGTATCTAACGAAATCGTTGCACCTACTACATCTATTTGTACGTTTCAGATTGACCCTTACGACTCCGGGATGCTTCGGATTGCTCCGACCCGGTGAGTTCCAGTTTCCCCGCCTTTCACTAGTGTGTGTATGGAAGAACGTGCGTGAGTTGTTGGATCGCTGACCAAGGAGTAGGAGAAGGAGGTAAAAATGAGTTAATGTTTAACGAGCCCGTTGTAACAATAATGATTAGAAAATAAACCTCAAATATATTTGTGTTTTTCGGAAGCATTATTAAATACGATTTCTCTCTATAAGGTTGACTAAGTGTAATTTTCATAACTTTCGTCACAAAAATTTACGCAAACACAAAATATTATATATATAAACACTATGTACAAAACATGTTGATACTCTTACTGTACGGGCCGCACACCAGCCACACCGTGCACCCCTACCGAGAGCACCTACTTGATCAACCTTTGAACACACTCTCTTGTCTGCCGTGCAATGCACTCGCCTCACACAAATGTGGGGATTTGTCACCTATGATGATGTGGTACCCACCACAAATGTTTCAAACATCATTTTCGCTCTGATATTGTAATTGACTCGAGCATAAATTAAATAAACCCCCGCCGTTGTTTTACACTAGCAGCTGCCGGGATGACATTAATCGCTCGTCTTTTCGCTCTAGCACTTAAATTAAGCTACACCCGAGGTGGCATGAATCCTCGACCCCCACTGGAACAAGACTGCAGCCGGGACAGCACGAACATTAAAGGAACGTTTCCTTTGAACCGGAACTAGAACAGGAGCAGCATAGACGATCTCCCCGAACCCGACGATTGTGGCGAATCAGAATGGAGCCTTGCCGCATTGAACAGGCCAACAAAGAAGTCGTATTCTATTAACGATGGAACGTGGTAGGATGAAGAAAACTTGAATCGTTGGTTTCAGCTGCTGCAATCTTATTAATGTTTTTTTATTATAAAACAATCACCTGACCGGCGTCGATTTTGACAGACAAATTGTAAACAAGATTTACAAAATGGTGACCCTCTCAATCGCTCTGTCGTAACCTGTATAGTCTTTTTTTTTTTTGACTATTATGATTATTATTTATTTTTTTCATTGTTTACTATTTTTAATTACAATATAGTGGAGCTCTGATTGATATTAGACCTTTTGTGCCTTTTACACAATATACTGGATAAATTTAACAGTTTACACGTCATGATATAGATCATGTTTCAGCCATCGCGTTAGAGTGGAGTTCTTCTGCAGGGAAACGTTTTTTTTTGAAAAAAAACCCTGGTCACATTGAGCACTTATAGTCTAAGAAAAAATGATAACGAAAGAGAATCTAGTCTCAACCTTATCTACACTAATCTTTCCTCTATTACATAAATTTATAATCTAGTCTATTTACTTTAATATAACCTATTTACAAATCGCCACGGGCTGGACGTACAATTTGTTTTATACTTTTCTAATAGTAGATCAGCATATTGTATTATTTTTATCATATTTGTTCTTTGATGAATGTCACTAGTACTATGCCAAAGTGGTAAATTAAGGATTCGTTTAAGAAATTTGTTTTGGAGCACTTGGATTTTCTTTAAGTACGTAGAGGCACTTTTTCCCAAACTGGGTATGCATATAATAATATAGGTCGTAGGATTTGTTTATAAAGCAAAAGCTTATTTTTTAAGTTTAGTTTTGAATTCCTGTTAGTAAAGCTATATAGAGATAATGAGGTTTTTGTTGCAGAGAGTATTCTATTTTCAATATGTTTTTTGAATGTTAACCTTTTGTCGAATGTAACCCTCAAATATTTAATGTCATTTTTCCATTCCACTTCATTATTATTAATGTTTAATTTTCTATCTTGCAATTTTCTTCTACTTGTGCAACGCGAGAAAAAAATAGCTTCCGTTTTAGATTGATTTACTTTCAGCTTCCATGTTTTGCAGTATCTTGCATACTCATTTAGTCCTTTGTTTAGGCTTTTTATAATTGTTCTTGGACATTTGGCAGAGTAACTAATCGCAAAGTCATCGGCAAAACAGTATTGTTTGACATTTCTCATTTTTGGAATATCGCATGTGTGAATATTAAACAGAATCGGTGACAGTACGCTTCCTTGAGGAAGACCTGCTAATGGGTAGAACGGTGTGGAGGTAAAATTATTTATGTGAACCGAGCCTGTTTGCGTTTTGAGAAATGAAGTGATAAGTCGAATCATATTTGGAGGAAAATTGAAGGATACAAGTTCGAATAACAATCCTTCATGCCCAACCGTATCAAAAGCCTTTTCTAGGTCTAGTAATGCTAATCCTGTTGACTTCTTATTGTCTCTTTGTGATTTTATAGTGTTTGTTAATCTGTGTAATTGGTGAGTTAACATTCTGTTAAAGATTTTTAATCTGAAGACAGCATACGGCTTACCTAAAGATGAGAGAACTTTCCTAAACACCTGCAAATATCGCCCAGAAATAACTAACGTGAAGGATGGAAGGAGTTTTGGTACAGAGGAGTTGAGGAAAGCATGACCACTCACCTACGGTAAGAATTTTAATTTTGTTTACGCCTATTGAAGCTCTAGCAAACCTAAATGTTTTTTGTTAATTTGTATTATCAATGTTTAATTTTAGCTTTACGAAAGTTCATGGTTCCGAACTGTCATTGAACATTTTTGTAGATGGGCTGCCATTACACAAAAGCAGTAGTGTGCAGTTTTGGCCCATTCTGGCGAATATTCATGAAATGCCCCACATTTCCCCTTTTATTGTCGGAATATTCCATGGAACGTCGAAGCCAGACAGTTTAAATGACTATCTAACGCAGTTAGTTGAAGAACTAAATGATTTAATGAATCGAGGCATTATATTAAACAACAAAAAGTATGACATAATAGTGAGAGCTATTATAGCCGATTCGCCAGCAAGGTCATTCATCAATGGTGAGTGTTTTATATGCATGTTTTTTACATAATTATTTTAGACTAATAATGCTCTATATTTTAGGTGTAGCATAGTTCAATTCAAAATTTGCATGCTTGAAATGCACATGTGAAGGAGAGTGTAGTGATCGTTGCGACATCTATGCGTCAGGCACGGGAACCACTCCACTCACTTAGCATAGTTCCAAACCGTATCAACCAGGAGCTAGGATCGAGCTAGGTGATAAGATCGGATGCGCCGATCTGATTACGAGAGAGGATCGGATGCGCCGAAGATAGGATCGGGTCGCCGATCTAATGAAGAGAGGAGATCGGATGCGCCGATCTAGCGAGACGATAGGATCGAGTGCGTCGATCGAGTTAGGGACGGACCACTTCTCACACGCACCTGAACCAAAGCACACGTGCCAATAAACGTATCACAAAAGTATACAGAATATATAACAAGTGGTGACCCCAACGTGATACAAGTGAAACACAAAAAGTTTTTTCAGCTCGGTGCTTATTTGCTCTCGTTTGCCTCGTTTTCTTGCCCGCGAGTGATTATCGTGCACGCCAGTGTGAGTTGTGCCGCGAGTGATACTCGATTCCGCTAGTGATCCGTTCCGTCGTTATTCTGCCAATCGCGATTCGTGTGCTGAAACAGCCAGCGTCTCCCCACTTCCGTCGAGATACAGCTTCGTCGAGACCATCACGGTGACGTCGGACTAGACGCTGGCACCCTGCGCAGCCATCGCGAATCTGCACCAGACGGACGGACCACGCGGTCCGGCCATCGCGATAAGCCGTCGGAGAAGACGCACCCACGCGGTTCGGCCATCGCGATTCCACGTCGAACAAGACGCAACCCAGTGGTGTAATTTCACTTCGGACGAAACGTGCCACGCGGTGCAGCCACTGTGTACAACGAACGTGACGTACCACAAGGTGCACCTACGGAAAAAAATCGGCGGACGAGAAGCAACAGGGTGGTGCTATCATTACATATATACGTCGTGTGAGACGCAACAACTCGGAGCGCCAATTCCGAATCCACATCCGACGTACGTACCACGCCGCGTCACTGTGAACAAGCGCCTGGTGAGACGCAACCACACGGTGTGGCCAGGTTCCACGTCGGACGAGACGTGCCGCGCAGAGCGGCCACTGTGAACAGCCGCCTGACGAGACGTAACCATCGCAGTTCCACGCGGTGCGGCCATCGGAACAACCGTCAGACGAGACGCAACACGGCGGTTCGGCCATCGCGGTTCCACGTCGGACGAGACGTGCCACGCGGTGCGGCCATCGCGATTCAACGTGGGACGAGACGCAACACGGCGTTTCGGCCATCGCGGTTCCACGTCGGACGAGACGTGCCACGCGGTGGGGCCATCGCGATTCAACGTCGGACGAGACGCGAACATCCATCGTACATGGCCAACGCAGGAGTATTCCGGATCGAATACAGCTAAGCATTTTAATTTTTTTTTAATCATTATCATTCTTTTCAATCATTATTATTATTCATATATGTATATATATATATTATAATTATTATATGATCGTTGATTGCGTGTGTCCGGAAATATTATATCTCAGTTAGGATAGTCTTTTTTTCCTCTATCATTATTATTACTAGTATTATTCTTAATATTCATTCATTTATTTTACATCATTATTGCGTTTTTTTTTCAATTTACATTTCTTGGTTTTCGACCAATTAAATATTTTCCAAAAGAGAAAAATTTAAACACGATTACTCTGTTAAAAGTCACGTGAAAAGGATTTAGTTTTTACTATGAATGAACAGAGTGGTAAAGTTTCGGTTACCGTGAGTGGGGAACCTTCCAAAGTGCCAAAAACGCAACCATGCTCGCCGTCACGCAGCGAACCTCAAACAGAGATCGAAAAAAATTCTATGAAGCTTCCTGAATTCTGGGAGGATGCACCGGACGATTGGTTTGACCAAGCTGAGGCAGAATTTGAAATTTCAAAAATCATTCGCGAAAGAACAAAATATTCGTACTTGTTGGGCGCTTTACCGAAACAGATACTGGTAAAAGTGATTGACGTGTTGAAAAAACCCGATGTGGACAACCCTTACACCTCACTCAAACATCATATTTTGAATAGAGTTACTCAAAGTGAAGAGGCAAGATTAACAAAATTGCTCTATCACGTGGAGATTGGTGACAGGACCCCTTCGGACTTGTTCCGCCATATGGTGCAGTTAGCAGGAGATTCGAGTATGGTAGGTTCGGCCCTCATTCAGAAACTATGGAAATCGAGGTTGCCCAAAGCAATAGAAACGGCACTAATAGCAGTTGACACAAAGGAACAAGAAGAACAGCTGCGGATCGCAGACAGACTGTGGGAGTGCGCTCAATTAAGGGCGGAAATCCGCGAGCCTCTGAATTAAGGGCGGAAATCCGCGAGCTTCGCGAGGCAATTAAAAAAATGACTTTTCAAGAGCGAGGAAGAAGCCCATCGCGCTCTCAAAGTGGTCGTGCTAGGCAACGTTCCAAGTCTGCTCGGTCAATCTCACAGTCGCGCATGTGCTGGTACCATTTTCGGTTTGGAAAAGACGCCGAAAAATGTGTTGCACCATGCACCTTCAGCAAAAATAACAAAAAAAAACTAACGAACTCGCGTGAACTAGCGGATGTCCCGCGAGCTCACATTAGCTTCTCGCCCCGTCTTTTTATCGAGGACGAAATGTCCAAATTAACATTTTTGGTCGATACAGGAGCTGATGTGTCTGTAATTCCGCACACCATGATAGGAAAGGCAACGCGTAAAACAGAGGCAATGCTCACCGCAGCCAACGGCAGTGCCATTGCAACGTATGGTACGATGCTGCTAAGAGTTAGCCTCGAATTACGACGTGTTTTTAGCCATATATTTATGGTGGCTGCAGTCAATCGACCTATATTGGGAGCAGATTTTCTTTTTAGTAATGATATCGCAGTAGACTTGAAGCGACGCAAGTTAGTAGATTCGTCTACTCACATTACTGCTCAAGGGAGAATTGCTCAGGTTGACACGCCTACACCTAAACATTTTTCACATGAACCTTCCGCATTCACGAAGGTGTTAGAAGAGTTTCCAAATCTACTGGAGCCTCCGAATTTCAATGAGCCAGTGCGTCATTCGGTCCAACACCACATCGAGACCAAAGGGACTCTTCACTTCTCAAGGCCTCGGCGCCTGGACCCCACAAAACAGAAGATTGCACAGGCAGAGATTCAACAGATGTTGCAACTAGGAATCTGCCGTGTGTCATCATCACCTGTTTCGTCACCTCTACATATGGTGCCTAAATCGAATCAGGATTGGAGACCGTGTGGTGATTATCGGCGACTCAATGCCATCACCACGCCAGACCGATATGCAATTCCCCATATACAGGACTTCACCATGAACCTCAACGGGTGCACATTTTTGTCAAAGTTGGATATAATCAGAGCCTACCACCTGGTTCCGGTTGCAGAAGAGGACATTCACAAAACTGCAATCACCACACCGTTCGGATTATTCGAATTTGTTCGAATGCCGTTCGGCCTTAGAAATGCTGGACAGACATTCCAGCGATTCATGAACACCATATTCAGTGATTTAGATTTCGTTTTCATTTATATAGACGATATCCTTATTGCCAGTCCAACAAAGGAAAAACACGTGGAACACCTTCGAATAGTGTTGAAGCGTCTCTCAGAGAACGGCGTAAGGATAAAATCGTCGAAGTGCCGTTTCGGGGTAATCGAGATAGAATTTCTCAGCCACCGCATAACGGCCGAGGGCATTATTCCTTGCCCAAGCAAAATAATTGCTATCAGAGATTTTCCGACCCCAACTACAGTTAAACAGGCCCAACGCATAGTTGGAATGGTGAAATATTACCACCGGTTTATTAAAAATGTTTCGGAAAAACTGCGTCCTACTCACCAACTAATAGCTGAGCATAGCAACAAAAAAAAATAAAAAGATTTTTGAATGGTCTCAAGAATGCGAGAAAGCATTGCAATCCATAAAAATCGACCTTGAAAAAACGACCTTGCTGGCCCATCCCATCAGTGATGCCAAACTATCGGTCACAACGGATGCCTCCAATTATGCCGTCGGCGCTGTTCTCGAACAGACAACAAACGGCAAGCGAGTACCTTTAGCGTTTTTTTCAAAAACCTTATCGCCAACGGAAACAAGATACTCGACTTACGATCGCGAATTACTTGCGATAGTTCTCGCTATTAAACATTTTCTTGAAGGCAGATCTTTTGCGGTATATACCGATCATAAACCGCTGATTTCAGCATTAACTTCCAAATCGGAAAAATCACCGCGACAAAGTCGCCAGCTAGATTTTATTTCCCAATATACCTCTGATATACGCTATATTACCGGAGATAGCAATGTGATAGCTGATGCACTCTCAAGGATAGGGGAAACAGAGGCAATCACGAGAAACAGACTTTACGTCCCATCAACCTTAAGGAAACAAACTTTTGAGAGCCTTCATAATCTGGCACATCCAGGCATACGCGCTTCACGCAAAATTCTAACGGATAGATTTTTCTGGCCGTCCATGAAAATAGATATTGGCATGTGGACGCGAGCTTGTCTGGGATGCCAAAAAGCTAAAGTGGTTCGCCACGTGAAATCCCCAATCGAGGAATTCAAGCCTACGAAAGGCAGGTTCGAACACATTCACATGGATTTGGTCGGACCATTGCCCCCGTCAGAAAACATGACATACCTACTAACAATTGTGGACCGATTCACAAGGTGGCCAGAGTGCTACCCGCTAAACGATATAACTGCACCCATAATAGCTAGAAAATTCGTTGACGAGTACATCTCACGTTTTGGCTGCCCTGCAGTTATTACTACCGATAGAGGTAGACAGTTTACTTCAAAGCTATTCAACGAGCTTACACAAATAATGGGAGTACACCATATTAAAACAACAGCATATCACCCCCAGTCAAACGGTATGGTGAAGCGTTTCCACAGACATTTAAAGGAAGCAATCAAGGCAAATGAAAACACCAATCAGTGGACGAAATGCCTACCATTGATACTTTTGGGAATCAGAGTCGCTTTTAAAGAAGACCTTAAAGGCGCACCTGCGGAAATGGTCTATGGCCAGAACCTGAGGTTACCTTCTGAAATATTTACCCCATCACAAGACAACTGCTTGACGGATCGAACCGAATTTATCAAAGATTTAAAAGAAAAATTTAGATCGGTGAAACCAAAGACCCCAAGGTACGATCGTCATAAGCACGTTTACTTTCCAAAAACCTTAGAGGATTGCAAACAAGTTTATGTTCGAGTTGATAAAGTGCGAACAGGACTTACTGCACCATATGAAGGACCCTACGACGTTATAAGAAGATGTCGAAAATACTACGTCGTAAAAATTAACGAGAAAAACGAATCAATTTCTGTTGATCGGCTGAAACCAGCGTTCGAATCGGAAGAGAGCCCAGACATTGTAAAATCACCAACCTCACTTCCGGTTTGTCCTTCCAGAGGCGCAAGGAAAAAAACAGTCCGTTTCAAATGATACAATTGTCCGCGTTTTTTTTTGCGTTTGACGGTTCATCGAATTCGTGACTGGGTCACTGGGGGAGGGTCATGTAGTGATCGTTGCGACATCTATGCGTCAGGCACGGGAACCACTCCACTCACTAAGCATAGTTCCAAACCGTATCAACCAGGAGCTAGGATCGAGCTAGGTGATAAGATCGGATGCGCCGATCTGATTACGAGAGAGGATCGGATGCGCCGAAGATAGGATCGGGTCGCCGATCTAATGAAGAGTGGAGATCGGATGCGCCGATCTAGCGAGACGATAGGATCGAGTGCGTCGATCGAGTTAGGGACGGACCACTTCTCACACGCACCTGAACCAAAGCACACGTGCCAATAAACGTATCACAAAAGTATACAGAATATATAACAAGAGTTTAACGAAGAGGGAAAAACAACAATATTCAAAGGCATTTACGCTCCAAAACGAACTGATAAGCACTTTCGCGGTAGCGTGTACGCGGGCCATATCAAGCAAAGAACACCTTTACTTGATTTAATTAACTTTGATATCATAAAAAAACATCATAATAGCAGAGTCTCTCCATTTGATAGATTTTGGAATTACTCGTAGATTACTTTTAAGCTGGAGGGACGGAACTTTAGGCTATGCAACAAAGTGGTCAGCAGCACAAATTGAGGAAATTTCCCTGTTGTTAAAAAATGTTAAACTTCCCTGTGAGCTCAATAGAAGAACACGTGGTTTAGAGGATTTAAAGCATTGGAAGGCATTAGAGTATAGCTACTTTCTGCACTATATAAGTATGGCTATATTACCCAATAGGTTGCCAGAAGCTTATTTTGAACACTTCAAATTATTTTTTTGTGCTGTAATGCTGCTCTCTACTAGATAATTTGAATCAAATTGGGCTCTTGCCCGAGAAATGCTGAATCAGTTTGTTTGAGACTTTAGATCTTTGTATGGAGAGAGATATATGACAAGCAACCCGCTGCGCAAATTCGAGCAGTTTCCAGCGCAGAAAATGTACCAAAATCTGCGCTGGGCTGCGCAGATTTTGGCCCGTTCCCCGCGCTGGACTTCAGCGATTCCTGCGCTAGGTCGAGCAAGTTTAGCGCCATCTGTCGGCGAAATGGACGAACTATTTATGGCGGCGGAGCAAACAAAACGGTCAGAAAATTTTTAAAAAAATTGGCGCCCATTTTTTTGTCCGCTTCGTCTCCCTCCCTCACCCTGCTGCCATGCCTTACTTGCGCTTCTGCCCGTGCCTTCCGCCGCCAGCTGATTGGCTGTTGCGGTGTATGCGTTGATACTCATATGTGCATTGCGGTTGTGTATTGTTATTGGTGGGTGTTAGCATTTATTAATTTGTGTGTGACTTTGAGACGCTGTGGGAGAAGCTGGATTGGGATTCGAAGTGTTATCGGTGTATTGATGGTTTATTTTATTTCGTGCCGCTGCTGATGAGACCATTCGATGCCCCTGCCAGTTGAGGGTGAAGAAGCCTATTTAAAACAAGCGTAGGAGAACGTCAATCAATAATCTAATATTTTTTAATTTGAACATGTTTCATGCTTCAACGACCTTCTAAGCATCATGTAGCCATGTATAGTGGCAATAATTTTTTTTTTAATATGCCGAAATCTGTCTCGAGTTTTCGGGTCTCGATACACACACGCACACAGCGCGGGGAAATTGACCGTCCTCTCTACCATGCCGCGATCCCCCTCCCCGCCCGGCCCTTTGGATGAGGATGCGCTACAAGATAGCTGAATCAACCGTTCTACCGATAAGGTAGCCGTAATCGATCATGCGTGGAGGGGGTGGGGGTGGTCTAGTGGGGGGGGGAGTGCGTGCTTGCGCGACTTCGGGGGTGCGTGCTCGCGACCGCGCTTTCGTGGGTGCGTGCTGGCGTGCGCGCTTTAATGCTCGCGGGCGCGCGTACGTGCGTGTGTGTGTGCGTGCGTGCGTGCTGGCGTGCGCGCGTTCATGCATGTGTGCGCGCGCGCGCGCATGTGTGTGTGTGTGTGTGTGTGTGTGTGTGTGTGTGTGTGTGTGTGAGTTTGCGCGCGTGTGTTTGTATGTGTGCGTGCGTTTTTAAACCCCAAAACTATTTGATTCTGATGCGTACATTTTCATCCGCTGCGGCTACAAAGTCCATGCATTTTCGATCTCGCTACCTGAGAAACAACACAACCATTGGATTGCTACCACCATCTTTGCGACCAGCTCTGCTGTTGGGGGTATTAAAAAGACGAACAATCGAAGCAAACGCGGATGTCATATGCAGACAATTTCTTTCCAATTCAGGTAGCCTAGTGGAAACTTAGCTTGAATTGAATTCATACAAAAGAGGATTCTGGATTTGTTTATTACGGCGAGCGTATGGTGCTGCACCTGTCCGTCCAGAATCTGGTGGCTTGTTGGTTTGGAGTAGTTATCATGATGCCGATTGACCGGCAATGCCTTCGAATGGGTTCGGATCGGTAGGTTCATGTCCTTTGGTCAAGTTGGCGAGAGAGTTGGCCACTGAAGCGTTTGGACGTGTTTCTGCGTTGCTCCTGTGTACTGTCTGTTTTTGGTGTGATTTTGGTTTGAAATCGTTCGTTTTTGAGTTTGTGAAGCTGTTCCTATCGCAAGTTTTGCTGTGTTGCTGTGTTGAAGCATTTTGTTCCTGCATCGTACGAGAATTTCTACGAGAACGCGTGCCTGAATTTGTATTTTCTGCGTGATTTGTGTTTCATCGGCGACAGCGGTTCAGTGTTATTGACCCTGCTTAATACACTCAGAGAGTAATTCGCACCAGCTCATCAATAAGTGTCCTCTCCGTTCACTCTCACTGCTCACCTAAGTGATCGATACTCTCTCTCATAATGGACTGTGCAATCTGCTCTACTACTATCAACAAAGATCCGGTTGTTTGTATTGGCAATCTTCCTTTTTCGGAGTGCAATTCTGCCTTTCATCCGGAATGCATTAAACTTGCCGCCACTTGTGTTAAGGAGGTGGCACGCAATCGTGGTCTCTGCTGGATGTGCGAGAAATGCCGTGACTCGAGATCAGATTTATTCTCATCAATTTCGTGCTTGATGAATACACTGAAAGATGAGTTGAAAAATGCAATACGGAGTGAGCTTGATCAAAGGATATCTCAGCTGGATCCAAATAGAGTGATGCCGCAAGAGCGTGAGAAAATCGCTCCGACTGTGAGTAAAATCTCTCTCACCGATAAAACATTCCACACATCCACCGATACTCCTATGTCACCAACACCAACTCCCGTCAAACAGAACTCACTACCACACTCTCAATCGCGTATGCTCTCTGATAATGAACACATAAATCCAACACAAGCAATTCTTCACACCGGCACTGCCAATGATCACATCAACACAGACACCATACAATTCATTCCTGCACCTGAGCCAAAAGTTTGGATGTTTGTAACTAGGATTGCACCCACTGTAACTGAGGAGAATATGAAAATGTTCATTCTAGGAAGGTTAAAATGCACTGACTGTTCGGTGAAATGTGTCATACCAAGAGGTCGCGTTACAAGCTCACTAAAGTATGTGTCCTTTAAGATCGGCATTCCATCGGAGTTTGGCGAGCTCGCTTTCTCTCCTTCAACTTGGCCATGCGGATTTGTTTACCGCCAGTTTGAATTTCACCAACGTACACAGAAACAATTCACACCAACACTCCCGGTATCTTGCTTTCCTGCTTCAAACAATTCAACAGCCAGAAGTTTCTCAACTACTAATTTTATGCATAATGATGTCAACTGCATAAATGTGATCCCACCAACACACACAACACAACATAGTCCATCACCGAGCCATCATTTTAAAAATGCAAACTCACCTGAAACTCACCTGACTCAAAACAATTCCTCCGGTTCGACTTTTTTAAGCCAACATTAAGTCATTCAACTGTACCTATGGAGCCAGTACTAAACACATTCAATATATTTTATCAAAACGTGAGAGGCTTACGTACTAAAACCTCTGAATGTTTTGCTAATACTGCAATCGCCGACTGGGATGTTATCGTTCTTACGGAAACGTGGCTAGATGACAGCTTTCCATCTGAGCTTTTGTTTGATAACAACCGCTTTAATACATTCCGTACGGATCGTTCTGCAGCAAACAGTAACAAATGTAGATGTGGTGGTGTCCTCGTTGCGATCAATGCAAATTATACTTCCTCTCTGTGCTCGACAAACACATCTACAATTGAATGCCTTTGGGTTCGAGTAAAAGTTCTTAATGTTTCGCTAATCATCGGATCATTTTATTTGCCTCCTGATCAATCAGCCAACATGGACACCATAAATGCATTCTGTAATTCATTGCACTTAACGAGAGAGAAATATAAGAATTACTTTTTTATTCTGTTCGGGGACTTCAATCAACCTAATCTTAAGTGGGATATCAACGGCAAATTTCCGACACTGAATCTTATGCTTACCCGACTATCCCCTACCAGTCAAGCTCTACTCGATGAACTAAGCTTTGAAGGTCTTCGCCAACTTAACACTGTTCTAAACCACAATAACAACATGTTAGATCTAGTGTTTGCGAACGACAAAGTTACTGATTACATGAGGCCAATCGAATTATGCATCGAAAGTATTGTTGAACCTGATGGACATCATCCAGCTTTACTTACATACTTCACGCTCCCGCAATACAGTGTGCCGTCATCTCAACCCCCACGTCAAGCAGATTTCAATTTTAGACGAACTAATTTCACTGATCTCGTTTCTGCACTTAACCAAATCAACTGGGACTCTATCGCTGACCATGACGACATCAACGACAGTGTGGCTGAATTTTCTTCTCAAATGAATGAACTGTATGAACAATTCATCCCACGGTTTAATGTTCGTGCTCATCCACCATGGACCAATTCTGCACTACGTTTGGCTAAACGTCGAAGATCACGGGCCCTTAAAAAACTGCATCGACTAAAAAACAGCACTAATCAAATAAATTTTGCTCGCGCCTCTAAAATATATAAGCAGCTGAACCGAACCGCCTACGCCAACTACGTCAGGAAAATTGATATCAATATCAAAAGACATCCCACATCATTCTGGAAATTTGCTAAAGATAAGGAATCCTGTGGACGACTTCCTTCCTCGATGCAGTTTGAGGGAAACACCATTACCGGAGATGAAGAGTTTTGCAATGCATTTGCCTCATATTTCTCTTCTGTGTACACCAACAATTCCTCGGTTCCGTCTAACTCAACATCGGCTTTATCCTTCATAAATGATGAGGTTAATTTATGCACACCACTAATCAACGATGATGAGGTGGAATCTGCTATTTCGTTGTTGAAGCTTTCCTACGCACCTGGGCCTGACAATATTCCCAGCGCAATTCTCATTAATTGCAAGGCTGCTCTCATTCCCATACTGACCAAACTATTCAACAAATCCTTGCAATCGAAATGCTTCCCGCGTCTTTGGAAATCATCGTGGATGTTTCCTGTTTATAAAAAATCTGACAAAAGTAATGTGTGCAATTATAGAGTAATTTCTATGTTATGTGCGTGCAGTAAACTGTTTGAAAAGATAATGTCTCGTCATATGCTCCAAGCCTTTTCACCATTAATTTCTAATGTTCAACATGGCTTTATGCCGAAACGATCGATTGAGACCAATCTAATATACTTACTTAACTTTTGCCACTCCTATATTGACAAGGGCTCACAGGTTGACGTCATTTATACTGACTTCTGCGCTGCTTTTGACAAGGTCAACCACTTTCTATTGCTATCTAAATTATCAAAGTATGGTGTTCACACAAATGTTGTTGAGTGGTTAAGAAGTTATTTAACTGATCGTTGCATTAACGTTAAGATAGGAACTAGTTTATCTGCCACACTCCATAATTTATCTGGTGTTCCTCAAGGGAGTATATTAGGACCTTTACTATTTATTATATTTATTAACGATGTCGTGTTTGCTATTCCTCATGTTAAATTGTTATTATATGCTGACGATCTAAAAATGTTCCTACCTGTTAAATATTCTGACGACTGTGAAATGTTACAAGACTCGTTAAACTATTTTTCTGCATGGTGTTTTAATAATGAAATGTTACTTAATGTTAGCAAATGTAGTTGTATAACATTCTCAAAGAAAAAAAATCCTATCCTTATTTATAACTACAAAATCAATGAAGACAGCGTTCCACGTTTTTCTCAGGTTCGGGACTTAGGAGTTATTTTAGACAGTAAGCTTAGTTTATCTAGCCATTATCAAACTATCGTCACTAAAGCTCTTAAACTGTTAGGATTTGTCTTACGTGTCTCGGCCGACTTTAAAGATCCTTTCAGTTTAAAAACATTATACTGTTCTCTAGTCCGTCCCATCCTGGAATTTGCCAGTGTAGTTTGGTGTCCCCATCAAATCACATACATAGATAAAATTGAAAAAATTCAGAAAAAAATCACACGTGTTATGTTTCATCGTCTTCCCTGGTCAAACCAAATTCCACGTCCTTCGTATAATGTTCGGTGTTTACTATTCGGCTTAGAGACTTTACAGCATAGGAGAACTACGGCTCAGATAACTTTTATGCATAAATTATTAATTGGAGATTTTGATGCACCTGACAATTTAAATTTTATTTGCTTTTCTACTCCCTCTAGAGGTCTTAGAAGTAGAGAGCTACTAAGAAGCCCTTTTAGATCGACTGGTTTTGGTGCCAATGATCCACTGCTCAAAATGATTGATGTGTATAATAGGTTAGGGTTATCAGCAGATTTCAATCAATCCGTTAGTCAGCTGCGTCAGCATATTCAAGTTAGTTCTAGGGCCATAATTTAAACTTGTACTCTGTAAGCATTAAGTTATTTAGGCATACTGCCCGATAACTTTGATTTAAATAAATAAATAAATAAATAAATAAATAAATAAATAAAGTGTATTCTGTGCATTTGTCGCGCCACAGCGGTAGCCCGGCAGCAACAAAGTCAAGACAAACTCTTACCCGGGTGTGGACTGCTATGCTAAGTTCTTGTTATTATTATTATTATTATTATTATTATTGGCGTAATAGCCAACGCGATCATGCCGGCCTTGTCAGGACTTGACGTACACGTAGCCGGAGCCGGTGGCTAATCCCTTGCTACGACGGCCGGTTCATACGCGATTAGAACCCACGACGGGCATGCAGATGTGCGGAATGATGGCGGTGCCGCGGGCCCGCTCCTATCCAGTGTGCAACTTGCAAACTGCCACACTGTCTCCTGCTCGATGCATACGCTGCAGGCAGGGGGAAGGATGCACCTCCACGATAAAAAATAACACCGTCATGAACCAGCGGCGGACCTAACGGTAGGCGGACTAGGCGGTCGCCGATGATCTCTAGTCTGTAGTATGCCGTATGTCTACAATTGGACAGAGTATTAGCGATAAGGGCCGCCGGAAAGATGGTCGTTGGGGCACCATGGCTGGAGAACCATTTGCACCTCCCCTTCCCCCATGGCTACTACAATTTTAGGGCCTGTGACCGATGATCGTAGGGGTCCCATGGCCACCCCCCTCCCCCCCATCTGCCGGCAATTTAAGTATACCGTTCAATCTTCCAACAGCTGTGTGCTAGTACCCCCTGCTCCCGGTCATCAGTTACCATCGACAAGGGCCTCAATTCGTCTTTCCGCCTTTCATGAACACCTTCCTTTCTTTGACCGATGGATCATAACATTCCGGAAGAAAACACATTTGGCGAAAGTGTTGCACACACACGCACGCTCACACCTACGCGCAGATGGCTCAGGATATCTATGTAATCTACAGCATACGAAAGCAAAAGCTTAGGGTAACAAAGTTATGCTTAATGCTTAACACGTTCAGCACGATGACATGTACCAGGGACTACCAGTAAACTTTCCAGGATGCTGGTTTCACAATCAACTTGCGTTCTTGATGCTGGCGGAACGGAAAGTTGATGAAAATCAGCGCCGGGCTGAACGTGTCAATGCGAATTAGGGCTCAGCGCGTTGCACAGCAAACCCTCCAGCGTTAGCTAGCGATTGCTTAGTCATTTTTATATTGCAGTGTTTGAACTCATTGCGCTTTTTTGGTTTGATTTGTGAAAATGCAACTTCATCGCCGCAATGTTTGTTAACGGCATTTTTGGCGCCACAACAGCTCGCGAGCATTGACCACACGCGAGAAAGAGATAGCGCTATGGAGGGAAAAAGCACGGACGACGGCTGACAGCGATTGGCCGTCTGACGCACCAACACATTCAAACCTTCGACAGCGGCCCTTGGCGAGGGGTACGAGGCGGAGCCAGGGACGGGTAACTCGACGAGCTGCTTGACAAATTTGTCGTTGGAGGGAAAAAGATGGCATGATAAAATTCTCCGAACGCCTTGATTTCTTCCGTCGCTTTGCGCAGCGGGAATGTACATAATTTACAACACGTTTATGATGATGTTTATTTTTTAGGACCGTTGCCCTCTTTGTCGGGTTATTCATTTGAAAACGAACTACAAATTATAAAAAATATGCTTGGATCAGGAAACAATGAGCTAATACAGGTTATTAAAAGGCTCTCAGAATTGGAAAGCTTTCACATTAACACTCGTGCTAGAACATGTAACGCAAGCAAACCTATGCTAGAAGTTAAACCAAATGGAAATGTGGTTCTCCGTATGGATAATTTTATTCTTCGGAATGATGAGGTAAATTCGTTTTTCTTAACTAAAGCTAATTGCATCGTTCAATTTTGTAACGCAATTCAGGATCAACACGGTATCCATGTATTTGGAAGAAACTTTACAAAACAAGTTGATCATTTCGAATCACCCTTTCCATCAAGAGTGCTACATATTTATCAAGCCTCAATGAATGATAGAATATCTGATGCTGTGAAATTTGACCTTGATAGCATCAAATGTAAATTAGTAAGCATAAAACTGGGAAATAATCAACCTTTTTATTCATCCCTTTAATCCATACCCTTAAGAAATAATATTAATCTACACATATTTACAATGTCATTAGTAGATATTAATAAATTCTATGTGATTTTTTACTATTCAACACACTTTTTATTTCAATCAATTCCGAATTCAATTAGATGGCTACAATGTAATCAAGTGTTTAACAAATGTTATCATTTTCATCTATAAAGTATTTTTTTGTCTTTTTATGCGAGGTTGGTTTTCTTATACCCTGAATATTAAGGAATCTTTGTTTAGCATGTTCCAATTTTTTCATAAAAAACTGAGCCACACTCTCATCTGAAACTACTACGTTCTGTGTGCTTCCTACTCTTTGAAAAAGTTTTTGAACATTTTTGTAAGCTATTATTGGAATTTTGGAACAACTCTTGCCTACTCCAGTCCAGCTGCATGTAGTTAAGAATTCTTTATCAAAAATTAAGTCGAGTGTACTCAACATTCTACTTTCAGGGTCGATGTCACTGACCAATGAAATCAAATTTGTTACGACTTCCTCAAAATATTCTTCATTAACTAGCTTAATGTTGAAGCAGTCTCAGTCTTCTTCATTGCTTATTGTTTGGAATGCTCTGTTCGCTGTAGTAGTTTGGTGCTTTTTATGACTATTCAAAATTACATCCAGCTGGCGTTCAATAACTCCTAATCTTTTAAACATTTTCTGTTGGCCTTCCAACAACTGCTGTAGAGCCCATTTTTCCTCTTCTCTAAACGTTTTGCAACGTTGACAATTTTCTTCTATTCCTTCTTGGTGTGTGTAACATCACCAAGCATGTCTAAATATTCTGATTCTTTTCATTCATTTGATTCTATCACACTATCTTCAATAGTTTGATTTATGTTTTCCAATGCTTTTTGGGAAAACATATCTTTATAAGATGGAACATTTTTTTGCTTAATGGCAGCCGCTTCATAATCGCTCGATGAATCTCCGGACATTTCTGACATTATTTTAGTAGCATCAGCGTAATTCTGAATGTTATTTCGCTTCATAATACACTGCTGCCTGGACCATTCTTTAGAAGGAACACTTTCAGCATCACATAATAATGTTGAAATGTCGCGTATGTTTTGATTTGGCCAAAGTAAGTATGTTTTTCCTGAACTGGTTCCCTGCACCCACGAACTTGGAACTGCACTCAACTCTCCATGGCCTTTTGGACCATGGGTTTCAACGACACAAAACGCCATTGCTGTGGCACCACCTAAAAATAAACACATTAATGAAACACCTAATCACTTCAACGTAGGTTACTTGTTTCGGGTTTTGCGTTGAACCATCGCAAGACACAAATAGAGCAATGTAATACTTACGGTCATAGATCAGGAAAAGTCCTAGGTTCAGTTCTCTTAGCCGCCGTTCGTCCGATGAAATAAAATGGAATCTGTTGAACAGCACCAACCCATGTGCAAATCTAAACACATTAAACAATGGCATGTACTTGTCAAGACCACACAAATTCGCAGGCGAGAACTGAGAATAATGAACAGCGAAACAACACACAATACATCTCGAAACACGTTGCATTCGGAGAATTCCTCACGGTAGAAAAAAGACCCGGCTAGAGATAATGAAAAAACAGAGCAATGGATAAAGCTGCATCTCCCCCTCTTTCGCTCGTTTTGTTTTTGCAAACTTTCGTTAACAATTCAACGAACTGTAATATCTTAGACATATGACCACGATGCGGCCACTGTGCTTCGTGTGTCAAACTTGATCATGACCGCTGTCATGATCATCGTGCGCGCGGCAATGAACAATAAACGTCATTCGTTTACGGATCGTCGTACCGGCAACATCTTCAGTCTTCTTCTGTGTCGGTTTATTTCTTCTGCCTTTATTCTTCTGCCTTCGGACTGTGTTCAGTTGGAGTTCATCGGTTGATTTGAATTAATTCAAATTAATTCTAATCATTACATCTCAGAAGTGGGATACGTCCTATCGACTACACCTGTTTTGCTGTTTGCACCCTCACGATAAAAAGTATAGCGAAAAGTGTGTGCGTGTGTATGTGTGTGCGAGGTGACGCCACGATCCGCCATCGCGATGCCTACAAAAGATGAGATGTTGTGTGCTCTTGAAAGTAAGGGCATAGAAGTCCCCGTTACGGCTTCTATTCCACAAATTCGGAATATGTTTTCTGAAAACGTTCTACAACTAACATCAGCGGAAGCAGTCGCAACAACCTCACGAGGTGAGATATGCCCCCCGTCGAGCACCGCCATAGCCGCCACCACCACCACCGCCGTAGCTACCGTCGCGGCAAATTGCGCATCCACCATTTTGAAAGGCGACAACGATACCGATTCTGCCACCATTTTGAGTGCTTCCGTAGCTTGTGCTCCCATCGCGCTTAACAATGAGAATTCTTCTTCGCTTCCTGCTAACGCCGACAACGAAAATGAACTCAACGAAATGCGACGACGCTTGGAACTTTTAGAGCTTCGCCAAAGGGTCCAAACCCTTGAATATCAATCGGGAAAATTTTCGGCAAGCGATTTGAAGCTAGATGGAATTATTGAGCCTTTTACTGGAGACGATGCATCAAAGTGCATCATTGAATGGCTTGACGAGCTAGATCATCACTTTTCTCTGTGCCGCGTCCAAGATTCTGATAAATTCTTCTACGTGTACCGTTTACTGAAAGGATCTGCTGCTATGGTCGCTAAAGCCTCTCGTGCTTCAACGCTGCAACAATTAAAAGACGAGCTGGTTGTAAACTTTTATGTGACACCCACGACCGAAGGCGTCTACCGACAGCTGCGTAACCGTCGTCTCTCGCCCCATGAGACAGCCCTGCGTTACGTATTAGATATGCAGCGAATCGCCAGTCGCGCATCCGTTCCTGAGCCTGAATTAATTAACATCATCTTCGAAGGGCTTGGCAGTCCGTCCTACACCGCTGGAATGCGTTTTCTGGTCGAAAAAGTGGAGGATTTGAAGCCACTTTTGAACAAGTTCGAGGCGATTCGACCACGATATGTTGCTAAATCATCCGAGACGCCCTTTCCCAGTGATCGCAAACGGGTTACAACTAATCGGGGAACAACACCAACAACTGTCCGTTGTTTCAATTGCTCTCAGTTTGGTCATCATCAGAGTGCTTGTACACGCCAACGCCGCCCACCAGGAGCTTGTTTCCGTTGCTTCCAGCTGGGACACAACTATAAAAGCTGTCCGAATGCTGAAACCAGCGCTGCTGCTTATCCGGATGCGGCCAATCGCGTTGATATCGATAATGCAGAAACACTGCCATTAAATGAATTGCACGAGGTGAGTGCTTCTTTTCTTAAGTCAAGGAAAATAATCATGACAGTCAAAGAATATTCCTTATTTGATACAGGTAGCCCAGTAAGCTTTATTAATGAGAAGATCGTACCTTTATGCCTGTTATCTGATCCAGTTCCTTCCAACTACAAAGGTTTAGGAAATTCGCATCTTTATACTCGTGGCCAAATACACTGCCGAATTCAATTCAGGGAGACGATTCTCCATCACATGTTTGTTATACTGCCACATACATCTATGGCATGGCCAATAATCATAGGGAAGGATCTACTTCCAGCACTTAATGTTCACCTTATGTATTTCAAAGATCACATCCCGCTTAAACGAACTTGCATTATCCCTACAAAAACTATAGAGGAACAAAAAAGGAACGTTAGCAAATCTGGTATATTAGATAATGCCTTTAGTGAAATCTGTGCTATTGATACATTTGAATCTGAATTTAAACTTGATACTGGCCCTTCTCTATCCCTCGAAGAGACTTCAACCATTTTGTCTATTTTTGAAAATTCTTATATAAATAATACTTCTAAAAATAATGAACTATCAAATACACAGATTCCACTAATGCAAATAAGAAACTCGTCTGCAAGTTCCGCGGCCCTTATATAGTTCATAAAGTACTTCCCCACGACCGTTATGTAATTAGAGATGTTGATGGATTTCAGATCACGCAGATGCCTTATGACGGAGTTTTAGAGGTAGACAAACTTAGGAAATGATCTAATAACATATAACATGATGTATTACTAGACAGCATCGTATTGCTTTAATTAGAATAGAATTGAGGTCAATCCTAGGTCAGGATAGCCGAGCTGTAATATCTTAGACATATGACCACGATGCGGCCACTGTGCTTCGTGTGTCAAACTTGATCATGACCGCTGTCATGATCATCGTGCGCGCGGCAATGAACAATAAACGTCATTCGTTTACGGATCGTCGTACCGGCAACATCTTCAGTCTTCTTCTGTGTCGGTTTATTTCTTCTGCCTTTATTCTTCTGCCTTCGGACTGTGTTCAGTTGGAGTTCATCGGTTGATTTGAATTAATTCAAATTAATTCTAATCATTACAGAACCTTGAGAATGACAGATTACACTGCCTGATTATTTGCACCGGGGTATTTGAAATTCAAATGAAATGTTTCATGAAAGTTCATGACAAATTCAGAACAAAATATTTCATGGAAGCATTTCAAAGGCATTTTATTACTGCTAAATGCACTGCTAATCGCCTTCAATTCGCCGGCGATTACAAGGCGATTAGAAGGCATTTAACGGAAATTTGCGGGTAGGGTATCTTCCAACAGCTGTGTGTCAGTACCCCCTTCTCAGGGGCCTCAATTCGTCTTTCCGCCTTTCATGAACACCTTCCGTTCTTTGACCGATGGGTCATAACATTCCGGAAGAAATTACATTTGGCGACAGTTTTGCATACACACGCACACTCACAACCATGCTTAGCATATCTGTGTAATACACAACAGACGAAAGCAAAAGCTTAGTGTAAGAAACGTGTTAGAGCGAATTAGGGTTCTGCGCGTTGCACAGCAAACCCTCCATCGTGCGCTAGCGATTCCGTAATCATTTTTACATTGCATCGATTAAACTCATTGCGCTTTTTTGGTTTGATTTGTAAAAATGCAACTTCATCGCCGCAATGTGTGTAAACGGTTTTTTAAGCGCCACAGCAGCTCATGAGCATTGTCCACACGCGAGAAAGAGATAGCGCTATGGAGGGAAAAAGCACGGACGACGGCTGACAGCGATTGGCCGTCTGAAGATGGCATGATAAAATTCTCCGAACGGCATGATTTCTTCCGTCGCTTTGCGCAGCGGGCTAGAATTAGATTCGAGTACCTGCTCGAAAACACGATGTTATTTACATCCCGCTGCGCAAATTCGAGCAGTTTCCAGCGCAGAAAATGAATCAAAATCTGCGCTAGCCAGCGCAGATTTTGGCCCGTCCCGCTGCGCAAATTCGAGCAGTTTCCAGCGCAGAAAATGCATCAAAATCTGCGCTGGCCAGCGCAGATTTTGGCCCGTTCCCCGCGCTGGACTTCAGCGATTCCTGCGCTGGGTCGAGCAAGTTTTGCGCCATCTGTTGGCGAAATGGACGAACTATTTATGGCGGCGGAGCAAAAAAACGGTCAGAAAAATTTAAAAATATTGGCGCTCATTTTTTCGTCCGCTTCTTCTCCCTCCCTCACTCTGCCCTGCCTTACTTGCGCTTCTGCCCGTGCCTTTCGCCGCCAGCTGATTGGCTGTTGCGGTGTATGCGTTGATACTCATATGTGCATTGCGGTTGTGTATTGTTATTGGTGGGTGTTAGCATTTATTAATTTGTGTGTGACCTTGAGACGCTGTGGGAGAAGCTGGATTGGGATTCAAAGTGTTATCGGTGTATTGATGGTTTATTTTATTTCGTGCCGCTGCTGATGAGACCATTCGATGCCCCTGCCAGTTGAGGGTGAAGAAGCCTATCTAAAACAAGCGTAGGAGAACGTCTAACACTAATCTAATATTGTTTAATTTCAACATGTTTGACGCTTCAACGACCTTCTAAGCATCATGTAGCAATGTATAGTGGCAATAAAATATTTTTTTTTAAATGTGCCGAAAACTGTCTCGAGTTTTTGGGTCTCGTCACACACACACACACAGCGCGGGGAAAGTGGCCGTTCACTCTATCATGTCGCGATCCCCCACCCCGCCCGGCGCTAGGGATGAGGATGCGCTACAAGAAAGCTGAACCAACCATTCTACCGATAAGGTAGCCGTAATCGATCATGCGTGGAGGGGGTGGGGTGGTCTAGTGGGAGGGGGGGGGGGTGAGTGCGTGCTTGCGCGACTTCAGGGGTGCGTGCTCGCGAGCGCGCTTTCGTGGGTGCGCGCTTTCATATTCGCGGGCGCGCGTACGTGCGTGTGTGTGTGCGTGCGTGCTTGCTGGCGTGCGCGCGTTCATGCATGTGTGCGCGCGCGCGCGCATGTGTGTGTGTGTGTGTGTGTGAGTTTGCGCGTGCGTGTTTGTGTGTGAGTTTGCGCGCGCGTGTTTGTGTGTATGTGTGTGTGCGTGCGTTTGGAAACCCCAAAACTATTTGATTCTGATGGGTACATTTTCATCCGCTGCGGCTACAAAGTCCATGCATTTTCGATCTCGCTACCTGAGAGACAACACAACAATTGGCATTGGCATCTTTGCGATCGGCTCTGCTGTTGGGGGTATTAAAAAGACACATGATCAAAGCAAACGTGCGTGTGATTTGTTGCACATTTCTTTCCAATTCAGCTAGCGGCCGCAGTGGAAACAACATTTTGAATTGAATCCATACAAAAGAGGATTCTGGATTGGTTTATTACGGTGTGCGTATGGTGCTGCACCTGTCCGTCCAGAATCTGGTGGCTTGTTGGTTTGGAGTAGTTATCATGACGCCGATTGACCGGCAATGCCTTGGAATGGGTTCGGATCGGTAGGTTCATGTTTTGGTCGAGTGCATTCCGTGCATTTGTCGCGCCACAGCGGTAGACCCGGCAGCACCAAAGTCAAAACAAAAACCTTCCCCGAGTGTGGACTGCTATGCTAAGTTCTTCTTCTTATTATTATTCTTATTATTGGCGTAATGGCCTACGCCAGGGGTCTCCAAACTACGGTCCGCGGGCCGCATGCGGCCCTCAAGAGCTTATAATGCTGCCCACGATGACTTTGCCAGAGTTAATATAAATATTACGTTATTATGACTTATTCAAATAAAAATGTATTTTTTACTTTTCTTAGACAAAAATCAAGCTTTAGTAACACGAAACTGTACTAATACAGTTAGTATTTTGTTATAAAAACGAGATTTAAACGTTCACTCATCATTTAAAGGTAGCGTCAAATGGCCCTCAATATAGTTATTTTTGAAGCAATGCGGCCCAAGAGATGAAAAGTTTGGAGGCCCCTGGCCTACGCGATCATGCCGGTCTTTTCAGGATTGAGTACCACGTAGCCGGATAGTCAGCCCTTGCTACGGCGGACGGTTCATACGCGATTAGAACCCACGACGGGCATGCAGATGTGCGGAATGATGGCGGTGCCGCGGGCCCGCTCCTATCCAGTGTGCAACTTGCATACTGCCACACTGTCTCCTGCCCGGTGCAAACGCAGCAGGCAGGGGGAAGGATGCACCTCCACGATAAAAAATAACACCGTCATGAACCAGCGGCGGACCTAACGGTAGGCGGACTAGGCGGTCGCCGATGATCTCTAGTCTGTAGTATGCCGTATGTCTACAATTGGACAGAGTATTAGCGATAAGGGCCGCCGGAAAGATGGTCGTTGGGGCACCATGGCTGGAGAACCATTTGCACCTCCCCCTTCCCCCATGGCTACTACAATTTTAGGGCCTGTGACCGATGATCGTAGGGGTCCCATGGCCACCCCCCCCTCCCCCCCCATCTGCCGGCAATTTAAGTATACCGTTCAATCTTCCAACAGCTGTGTGCTAGTACCCCCTGCTCCCGGTCATCAGTTACCATCGACAAGGGCCTCAATTCGTCTTTCCGCCTTTCATGAACACCTTCCTTTCTTTGACCGATGGATCATAACATTCCGGAAGAAAACACATTTGGCGAAAGTGTTGCACACACACGCACGCTCACACCCACGCGCAGATGGCTCAGGATATCTATGTAATCTACAGCATACGAAAGCAAAAGCTTAGGGTAACAAAGTTATGCTTAATGCTTAACACGTTCAGCACGATGACATGTACCAGGGACTACCAGTAAACTTTCCAGGATGCTGGTTTCACAATCAACTTGCGTTCTTGATGCTGGCGGAACGGAAAGTTGATGAAAATCAGCGCCGGGCTGAACGTGTCAATGCGAATTAGGGCTCAGCGCGTTGCACAGCAAACCCTCCAGCGTTAGCTAGCGATTGCTTAGTCATTTTTATATTGCAGTGTTTGAACTCATTGCGCTTTTTTGGTTTGATTTGTGAAAATGCAACTTCATCGCCGCAATGTTTGTTAACGGCATTTTTGGCGCCACAACAGCTCGCGAGCATTGACCACACGCGAGAAAGAGATAGCGCTATGGAGGGAAAAAGCACGGACGACGGCTGACAGCGATTGGCCGTCTGACGCACCAACACATTCAAACCTTCGACAGCGGCCCTTGGCGAGGGGTACGAGGCGGAGCCAGGGACGGGTAACTCGACGAGCTGCTTGACAAATTTGTCGTTGGAGGGAAAAAAATGGCATGATAAAATTCTCAGAACGCCATAACGCCTTCCGTCGATTTGCACAGCGGGGTTCCCCGCGCTGGACTTCAGCGATTCCTGCGCTGGGTCGAGCAAGTTTTGCGCCATCTGTTGGCGAAATGGACGAACTATTTATGGCGGCGGAGCAAAAAAACGGTCAGAAAAATTTAAAAATATTGGCGCTCATTTTTTCGTCCGCTTCTTCTCCCTCCCTCACTCTGCCCTGCCTTACTTGCGCTTCTGCCCGTGCCTTTCGCCGCCAGCTGATTGGCTGTTGCGGTGTATGCGTTGATACTCATATGTGCATTGCGGTTGTGTATTGTTATTGGTGGGTGTTAGCATTTATTAATTTGTGTGTGACCTTGAGACGCTGTGGGAGAAGCTGGATTGGGATTCAAAGTGTTATCGGTGTATTGATGGTTTATTTTATTTCGTGCCGCTGCTGATGAGACCATTCGATGCCCCTGCCAGTTGAGGGTGAAGAAGCCTATCTAAAACAAGCGTAGGAGAACGTCTAACACTAATCTAATATTGTTTAATTTCAACATGTTTGACGCTTCAACGACCTTCTAAGCATCATGTAGCAATGTATAGTGGCAATAAAATATTTTTTTTTAAATGTGCCGAAAACTGTCTCGAGTTTTTGGGTCTCGTCACACACACACACACACAGCGCGGGGAAAGTGGCCGTTCACTCTATCATGTCGCGATCCCCCACCCCGCCCGGCGCTAGGGATGAGGATGCGCTACAAGAAAGCTGAACCAACCATTCTACCGATAAGGTAGCCGTAATCGATCATGCGTGGAGGGGTGGGGTGGTCTAGTGGGAGGGGGGGGGTGAGTGCGTGCTTGCGCGACTTCAGGGGTGCGTGCTCGCGAGCGCGCTTTCGTGGGTGCGCGCTTTCATATTCGCGGGCGCGCGTACGTGCGTGTGTGTGTGCGTGCGTGCTTGCTGGCGTGCGCGCGTTCATGCATGTGCGCGCGCGCATGTGTGTGTGTGAGTTTGCGCGTGCGTGTTTGTGTGTGAGTTTGCGCGCGCGTGTTTGTGTGTATGTGTGTGTGCGTGCGTTTGGAAACCCCAAAACTATTTGATTCTGATGGGTACATTTTCATCCGCTGCGGCTACAAAGTCCATGCATTTTCGATCTCGCTACCTGAGAGACAACACAACAATTGGCATTGGCATCTTTGCGATCGGCTCTGCTGTTGGGGGTATTAAAAGACACATGATCAAAGCAAACGTGCGTGTGATTTGTTGCACATTTCTTTCCAATTCAGCTAGCGGCCGCAGTGGAAACAACATTTTGAATTGAATCCATACAAAAGAGGATTCTGGATTGGTTTATTACGGTGTGCGTATGGTGCTGCACCTATCCGTCCAGAATCTGGTGGCTTGTTGGTTTGGAGTAGTTATCATGACGCCGATTGACCGGCAATGCCTTGGAATGGGTTCGGATCGGTAGGTTCATGTTTTGGTCGAGTGCATTCCGTGCATTTGTCGCGCCACAGCGGTAGACCCGGCAGCACCAAAGTCAAAACAAAAACCTTCCCCGAGTGTGGACTGCTATGCTAAGTTCTTCTTCTTATTATTATTCTTATTATTGGCGTAATGGCCTACGCCAGGGGTCTCCAAACTACGGTCCGCGGGCCGCATGCGGCCCTCAAGAGCTTATAATGCTGCCCACGATGACTTTGCCAGAGTTAATATAAATATTACGTTATTATGACTTATTCAAATAAAAATGTATTTTTTACTTTTCTTAGACAAAAATCAAGCTTTAGTAACACGAAACTGTACTAATACAGTTAGTATTTTGTTATAAAAACGAGATTTAAACGTTCACTCATCATTTAAAGGTAGCGTCAAATGGCCCTCAATATAGTTATTTTTGAAGCAATGCGGCCCAAGAGATGAAAAGTTTGGAGGCCCCTGGCCTACGCGATCATGCCGGTCTTTTCAGGATTGAGTACCACGTAGCCGGATAGTCAGCCCTTGCTACGGCGGACGGTTCATACGCGATTAGAACCCACGACGGGCATGCAGATGTGCGGAATGATGGCGGTGCCGCGGGCCCGCTCCTATCCAGTGTGCAACTTGCATACTGCCACACTGTCTCCTGCCCGGTGCAAACGCAGCAGGCAGGGGGAAGGATGCACCTCCACGATAAAAAATAACACCGTCATGAACCAGCGGCGGACCTAACGGTAGGCGGACTAGGCGGTCGCCGATGATCTCTAGTCTGTAGTATGCCGTATGTCTACAATTGGACAGAGTATTAGCGATAAGGGCCGCCGGAAAGATGGTCGTTGGGGCACCATGGCTGGAGAACCATTTGCACCTCCCCTTCCCCCATGGCTACTACAATTTTAGGGCCTGTGACCGATGATCGTAGGGGTCCCATGGCCACCCCCCCCTCCCCCCCCATCTGCCGGCAATTTAAGTATACCGTTCAATCTTCCAACAGCTGTGTGCTAGTACCCCCTGCTCCCGGTCATCAGTTACCATCGACAAGGGCCTCAATTCGTCTTTCCGCCTTTCATGAACACCTTCCTTTCTTTGACCGATGGATCATAACATTCCGGAAGAAAACACATTTGGCGAAAGTGTTGCACACACACGCACGCTCACACCCACGCGCAGATGGCTCAGGATATCTATGTAATCTACAGCATACGAAAGCAAAAGCTTAGGGTAACAAAGTTATGCTTAATGCTTAACACGTTCAGCACGATGACATGTACCAGGGACTACCAGTAAACTTTCCAGGATGCTGGTTTCACAATCCACTTGCGTTCTTGATGCTGGCGGAACGGAAAGTTGATGAAAATCAGCGCCGGGCTGAACGTGTCAATGCGAATTAGGGCTCAGCGCGTTGCACAGCAAACCCTCCAGCGTTAGCTAGCGATTGCTTAGTCATTTTTATATTGCAGTGTTTGAACTCATTGCGCTTTTTTTGGTTTGATTTGTGAAAATGCAACTTCATCGCCGCAATGTTTGTTAACGGCATTTTTGGCGCCACAACAGCTCGCGAGCATTGACCACACGCGAGAAAGAGATAGCGCTATGGAGGGAAAAAGCACGGACGACGGCTGACAGCGATTGGCCGTCTGACGCACCAACACATTCAAACCTTCGACAGCGGCCCTTGGCGAGGGGTACGAGGCGGAGCCAGGGACGGGTAACTCGACGAGCTGCTTGACAAATTTGTCGTTGGAGGGAAAAAATGGCATGATAAAATTCTCCGAACGCCTTGATTTCTTCCGTCGCTTTGCGCAGCGGGAATGTACATAATTTGCAACCCGTTTATGATGACGTTTTTTTTTAGGACCGTTGCCCTCTTTGTCGGGTTATTCATTTGAAAACGAACTACAAATTATAAAAAATATGCTTGGATCAGGAAACAATGAGCTAATACAGGTTATTAAAAGGCTCTCAGAATTGGAAAGCTTTCACATTAACACTCGTGCTAGAACATGTAACGCAAGCAAACCTATGCTAGAAGTTAAACCAAATGGAAATGTGGTTCTCCGTATGGATAATTTTATTCTTCGGAATGATGAGGTAAATTCGTTTTTCTTAACTAAAGCTAATTGCATCGTTCAATTTTGTAACGCAATTCAGGATCAACACGGTATCCATGTATTTGGAAGAAACTTTACAAAACAAGTTGATCATTTCGAATCACCCTTTCCATCAAGAGTGCTACATATTTATCAAGCCTCAATGAATGATAGAATATCTGATGCTGTGAAATTTGACCTTGATAGCATCAAATGTAAATTAGTAAGCATAAAACTGGGAAATAATCAACCTTTTTTATTCATCCCTTTAATCCATACCCTTAAGAAATAATATTAATCTACACATATTTACAATGTCATTAGTAGATATTAATAAATTCTATGTGATTTTTTACTATTCAACACACTTTTTATTTCAATCAATTCCGAATTCAATTAGATGGCTACAATGTAATCAAGTGTTTAACAAATGTTATCATTTTCATCTATAAAGTATTTTTTTGTCTTTTTATGCGAGGTTGGTTTTCTTATACCCTGAATATTAAGGAATCTTTGTTTAGCATGTTCCAATTTTTTCATAAAAAACTGAGCCACACTCTCATCTGAAACTACTACGTTATGTGTGCTTCCTACTCTTTGAAAAAGTTTTTGAACATTTTTGTAAGCTATTATTGGAATTTTGGAACAACTCTTGCCTACTCCAGTCCAGCTGCATGTAGTTAAGAATTCTTTATCAAAAATTAAGTCGAGTGTACTCAACATTCTACTTTCAGGGTCGATGTCACTGACCAATGAAATCAAATTTGTTACGACTTCCTCAAAATATTCTTCATTAACTAGCTTAATGTTGAAGCAGTCTCAGTCTTCTTCATTGCTTATTGTTTGGAATGCTCTGTTCGCTGTAGTAGTTTGGTGCTTTTTATGACTATTCAAAATTACATCCAGCTGGCGTTCAATAACTCCTAATCTTTTAAACATTTTCTGTTGGCCTTCCAACAACTGCTGTAGAGCCCATTTTTCCTCTTCTCTAAACGTTTTGCAACGTTGACAATTTTCTTCTATTCCTTCTTGGTGTGTGTAACATCACCAAGCATGTCTAAATATTCTGATTCTTTTCATTCATTTGATTCTATCACACTATCTTCAATAGTTTGATTTATGTTTTCCAATGCTTTTTGGGAAAACATATATTTATAAGATGGAACATTTTTTGCTTAATGGCAGCCGCTTCATAATCGCTCGATGAATCTCCGGACATTTCTGACATTATTTTAGTAGCATCAGCGTAATTCTGAATGTTATTTCGCTTCATAATACACTGCTGCCTGGACCATTCTTTAGAAGGAACACTTTCAGCATCACATAATAATGTTGAAATGTCGCGTATGTTTTGATTTGGCCAAAGTAAGTATGTTTTTCCTGAACTGGTTCCCTGCACCCACGAACTTGGAACTGCACTCAACTCTCCATGGCCTTTTGGACCATGGGTTTCAACGACACAAAACGCCATTGCTGTGGCACCACCTAAAAATAAACACATTAATGAAACACCTAATCACTTCAACGTAGGTTACTTGTTTCGGGTTTTGCGTTGAACCATCGCAAGACACAAATAGAGCAATGTAATACTTACGGTCATAGATCAGGAAAAGTCCTAGGTTCAGTTCTCTTAGCCGCCGTTCGTCCGATGAAATAAAATGGAATCTGTTGAACAGCACCAACCCATGTGCAAATCTAAACACATTAAACAATGGCATGTACTTGTCAAGACCACACAAATTCGCAGGCGAGAACTGAGAATAATGAACAGCGAAACAACACACAATACATCTCGAAACACGTTGCATTCGGAGAATTCCTCACGGTAGAAAAAAGACCCGGCTAGAGATAATGAAAAACAGAGCAATGGATAAAGCTGCATCTCCCTCTCTTTCGCTCGTTTTGTTTTTGCAAACTTTCGTTAACAATTCAACGAACTGTAATATCTTAGACATATGACCACGATGCGGCCACTGTGCTTCGTGTGTCAAACTTGATCATGACCGCTGTCATGATCATCGTGCGCGCGGCAATGAACAATAAACGTCATTCGTTTACGGATCGTCGTACCGGCAACATCTTCAGTCTTCTTCTGTGTCGGTTTATTTCTTCTGCCTTTATTCTTCTGCCTTCGGACTGTGTTCAGTTGGAGTTCATCGGTTGATTTGAATTAATTCAAATTAATTCTAATCATTACATCTCAGAAGTGGGATACGTCCTATCGACTACACCTGTTTTGCTGTTTGCACCCTCACGATAAAAAGTATAGCGAAAAGTGTGTGCGTGTGTATGTGTGTGCGAGGTGACGCCACGATCCGCCATCGCGATGCCTACAAAAGATGAGATGTTGTGTGCTCTTGAAAGTAAGGGCATAGAAGTCCCCGTTACGGCTTCTATTCCACAAATTCGGAATATGTTTTCTGAAAACGTTCTACAACTAACATCAGCGGAAGCAGTCGCAACAACCTCACGAGGTGAGATATGCCCCCCGTCGAGCACCGCCATAGCCGCCACCACCACCACCGCCGTAGCTACCGTCGCGGCAAATTGCGCATCCACCATTTTGAAAGGCGACAACGATACCGATTCTGCCACCATTTTGAGTGCTTCCGTAGCTTGTGCTCCCATCGCGCTTAACAATGAGAATTCTTCTTCGCTTCCTGCCAACGCCGACAACGAAAATGAACTCAACGAAATGCGACGACGCTTGGAACTTTTAGAGCTTCGCCAAAGGGTCCAAACCCTTGAATATCAATCGGGAAAATTTTCGGCAAGCGATTTGAAGCTAGATGGAATTATTGAGCCTTTTACTGGAGACGATGCATCAAAGTGCATCATTGAATGGCTTGACGAGCTAGATCATCACTTTTCTCTGTGCCGCGTCCAAGATTCTGATAAATTCTTCTACGTGTACCGTTTACTGAAAGGATCTGCTGCTATGGTCGCTAAAGCCTCTCGTGCTTCAACGCTGCAACAATTAAAAGACGAGCTGGTTGTAAACTTTTATGTGACACCCACGACCGAAGGCGTCTACCGACAGCTGCGTAACCGTCGTCTCTCGCCCCATGAGACAGCCCTGCGTTACGTATTAGATATGCAGCGAATCGCCAGTCGCGCATCCGTTCCTGAGCCTGAATTAATTAACATCATCTTCGAAGGGCTTGGCAGTCCGTCCTACACCGCTGGAATGCGTTTTCTGGTCGAAAAAGTGGAGGATTTGAAGCCACTTTTGAACAAGTTCGAGGCGATTCGACCACGATATGTTGCTAAATCATCCGAGACGCCCTTTCCCAGTGATCGCAAACGGGTTACAACTAATCGGGGAACAACACCAACAACTGTCCGTTGTTTCAATTGCTCTCAGTTTGGTCATCATCAGAGTGCTTGTACACGCCAACGCCGCCCACCAGGAGCTTGTTTCCGTTGCTTCCAGCTGGGACACAACTATAAAAGCTGTCCGAATGCTGAAACCAGCGCTGCTGCTTATCCGGATGCGGCCAATCGCGTTGATATCGATAATGCAGAAACACTGCCATTAAATGAATTGCACGAGGTGAGTGCTTCTTTTCTTAAGTCAAGGAAAATAATCATGACAGTCAAAGAATATTCCTTATTTGATACAGGTAGCCCAGTAAGCTTTATTAATGAGAAGATCGTACCTTTATGCCTGTTATCTGATCCAGTTCCTTCCAACTACAAAGGTTTAGGAAATTCGCATCTTTATACTCGTGGCCAAATACACTGCCGAATTCAATTCAGGGAGACGATTCTCCATCACATGTTTGTTATACTGCCACATACATCTATGGCATGGCCAATAATCATAGGGAAGGATCTACTTCCAGCACTTAATGTTCACCTTATGTATTTCAAAGATCACATCCCGCTTAAACGAACTTGCATTATCCCTACAAAAACTATAGAGGAACAAAAAAGGAACGTTAGCAAATCTGGTATATTAGATAATGCCTTTAGTGAAATCTGTGCTATTGATACATTTGAATCTGAATTTAAACTTGATACTGGCCCTTCTCTATCCCTCGAAGAGACTTCAACCATTTTGTCTATTTTTGAAAATTCTTATATAAATAATACTTCTAAAAATAATGAACTATCAAATACACAGATTCCACTAATGCAAATAAGAAACTCGTCTGCAAGTTCCGCGGCCCTTATATAGTTCATAAAGTACTTCCCCACGACCGTTATGTAATTAGAGATGTTGATGGATTTCAGATCACGCAGATGCCTTATGACGGAGTTTTAGAGGTAGACAAACTTAGGAAATGATCTAATAACATATAACATGATGTATTACTAGACAGCATCGTATTGCTTTAATTAGAATAGAATTGAGGTCAATCCTAGGTCAGGATAGCCGAGCTGTAATATCTTAGACATATGACCACGATGCGGCCACTGTGCTTCGTGTGTCAAACTTGATCATGACCGCTGTCATGATCATCGTGCGCGCGGCAATGAACAATAAACGTCATTCGTTTACGGATCGTCGTACCGGCAACATCTTCAGTCTTCTTCTGTGTCGGTTTATTTCTTCTGCCTTTATTCTTCTGCCTTCGGACTGTGTTCAGTTGGAGTTCATCGGTTGATTTGAATTAATTCAAATTAATTCTAATCATTACAGAACCTTGAGAATGACAGATTACACTGCCTGATTATTTGCACCGGGGTATTTGAAATTCAAATGAAATGTTTCATGAAAGTTCATGACAAATTCAGAACAAAATATTTCATGGAAGCATTTCAAAGGCATTTTATTACTGCTAAATGCACTGCTAATCGCCTTCAATTCGCCGGCGATTACAAGGCGATTAGAAGGCATTTAACGGAAATTTGCGGGTAGGGTATCTTCCAACAGCTGTGTGTCAGTACCCCCCTTCTCAGGGGCCTCAATTCGTCTTTCCGCCTTTCATGAACACCTTCCGTTCTTTGACCGATGGGTCATAACATTCCGGAAGAAATTACATTTGGCGACAGTTTTGCATACACACGCACACTCACAACCATGCTTAGCATATCTGTGTAATACACAACAGACGAAAGCAAAAGCTTAGTGTAAGAAACGTGTTAGAGCGAATTAGGGTTCTGCGCGTTGCACAGCAAACCCTCCATCGTGCGCTAGCGATTCCGTAATCATTTTTACATTGCATCGATTAAACTCATTGCGCTTTTTTGGTTTGATTTGTAAAAATGCAACTTCATCGCCGCAATGTGTGTAAACGGTTTTTTAAGCGCCACAGCAGCTCATGAGCATTGTCCACACGCGAGAAAGAGATAGCGCTATGGAGGGAAAAAGCACGGACGACGGCTGACAGCGATTGGCCGTCTGAAGATGGCATGATAAAATTCTCCGAACGGCATGATTTCTTCCGTCGCTTTGCGCAGCGGGCTAGAATTAGATTCGAGTACCTGCTCGAAAACACGATGTTATTTACATCCCGCTGCGCAAATTCGAGCAGTTTCCAGCGCAGAAAATGAATCAAAATCTGCGCTGGCCAGCGCAGATTTTGGCCCGCGCTGGACTTCAGCGATTCCTGCGCTGGGTCGAGCAAGTTTTGCGCCATCTGTTGGCGAAATGGACGAACTATTTATGGCGGCGGAGCAAAAACGGTCAGAAAAATTTAAAAATATTGGCGCTCATTTTTTCGTCCGCTTCTTCCTTCCTCACTCTGCCCTGCTGCCTTCTGCTGCCTTTCGCCGCCAGCTGATTGGCTGTTGCGGTGTATGCGTTGATACTCATATGTGTATTGTTATTGGTGGGTGTTAGCATTTATTAATTTGTGTGTGACCTTGAGACGCTGTGGGAGAAGCTGGATTGGGATTCAAAGTGTTATCGGTGTATTGATGGTTTATTTTATTTCGTGCCGCTGCTGATGAGACCATTCGATGCCCCTGCCAGTTGAGGGTGAAGAAGCCTATCTAAAACAAGCGTAGGAGAACGTCTAACACTAATCTAATATTGTTTAATTTCAACATGTTTGACGCTTCAACGACCTTCTAAGCATCATGTAGCAATGTATAGTGGCAATAAAATATTTTTTTTAAATGTGCCGAAAACTGTCTCGAGTTTTTGGGTCTCGTCACACACACACACACAGCGCGGGAAAGTGGCCGTTCACTCTATCATGTCGCGATCCCCCACCCCGCCCGGCGCTAGGGATGAGGATGCGCTACAAGAAAGCTGAACCAACCATTCTACCGATAAGGTAGCCGTAATCGATCATGCGTGGAGGGGTGGGGTGGTCTAGTGGGAGGGTGGTGTGCTTGCGCGACTTCAGGGGTGCGTGCTCGCGAGCGCGCTTTCGTGGGTGCGCGCTTTCATATTCGCGGGCGCGCGTACGTGCGTGTGTGTGCGTGCGTGCTTGCTGGCGTGCGCGCGTTCATGCATGCGCGCGCGCATGTGTGTGTGTGTGTGAGTTTGCGCGTGCGTGTTTGTGTGTGAGTTTGCGCGCGCGTGTTTGTGTGCGTTTGGAAACCCCAAAACTATTTGATTCTGATGGGTACATTTTCATCCGCTGCGGCTACAAAGTCCATGCATTTTCGATCTCGCTACCTGAGAGACAACACAACAATTGGCATTGGCATCTTTGCGATCGGCTCTGCTGTTGGGGGTATTAAAAGACACATGATCAAAGCAAACGTGCGTGTGATTTGTTGCACATTTCTTTCCAATTCAGCTAGCGGCCGCAGTGGAAACAACATTTTGAATTGAATCCATACAAAGAGGATTCTGGATTGGTTTATTACGGTGTGCGTATGGTGCTGCACCTGTCCGTCCAGAATCTGGTGGCTTGTTGGTTTGGAGTAGTTATCATGACGCCGATTGACCGGCAATGCCTTGGAATGGGTTCGGATCGGTAGGTTCATGTTTTGGTCGAGTGCATTCCGTGCATTTGTCGCGCCACAGCGGTAGACCCGGCAGCACCAAAGTCAAAACCTTCCCGAGTGTGGACTGCTATGCTAAGTTCTTCTTCTTATTATTATTCTTATTATTGGCGTAATGGCCTACGCCAGGGTCTCAAACTACGGTCCGCGGGCCGCATGCGGCCCTCAAGAGCTTATAATGCTGCCCACGATGACTTTGCCAGAGTTAATATAAATATTACGTTATTATGACTTATTCAAATAAAAATGTATTTTTACTTTTCTTAGACAAAATCAAGCTTTAGTAACACGAAACTGTACTAATACAGTTAGTATTTTGTTATAAAAACGAGATTTAAACGTTCACTCATCATTTAAAGGTAGCGTCAAATGGCCCTCAATATAGTTATTTTTGAAGCAATGCGGCCCAAGAGATGAAAAGTTTGGAGGCCCTGAGTAGTAGGGATAGTCAGCCCTTGCTACGGCGGACGGTTCATACGCGATTAGAACCCACGACGGGCATGCAGATGTGCGGAATGATGGCGGTGCCGCGGGCCTCTATCAGTGTGCAACTTGCATACTGCCACACTGCCCGGTGCAAACGCAGCAGGCAGGGGAAGGATGCACCTCCACGATAAAAATAACACCGTCATGAACCAGCGGCGGACCTAACGGTAGGCGGACTAGGCGGTCGCCGATGATCTCTAGTCTGTAGTATGCCGTATGTCTACAATTGGACAGAGTATTAGCGATAAGGGCCGCCGGAAAGATGGTCGTTGGGGCACCATGGCTGGAGAACCATTTGCACCTCCCCTTCCCCCATGGCTACTACAATTTTAGGGCCTGTGACCGATGATCGTAGGGGTCCCATGGCCACCCCTCCCCCCATCTGCCGGCAATTTAAGTATACCGTTCAATCTTCCAACAGCTGTGTGCTAGTACCCCTGCTCCCGGTCATCAGTTACCATCGACAAGGGCCTCAATTCGTCTTTCCGCCTTTCATGAACACCTTCCTTTCTTTGACCGATGGATCATAACATTCCGGAAGAAAACACATTTGGCGAAAGTGTTGCACACACACGCACGCTCACACCCACGCGCAGATGGCTCAGGATATCTATGTAATCTACAGCATACGAAAGCAAAAGCTTAGGGTAACAAAGTTATGCTTAATGCTTAACACGTTCAGCACGATGACATGTACCAGGGACTACCAGTAAACTTTCCAGGATGCTGGTTTCACAATCAACTTGCGTTCTTGATGCTGGCGGAACGGAAAGTTGATGAAAATCAGCGCCGGGCTGAACGTGTCAATGCGAATTAGGGCTCAGCGCGTTGCACAGCAAACCCTCCAGCGTTAGCTAGCGATTGCTTAGTCATTTTTATATTGCAGTGTTTGAACTCATTGCGCTTTTTGGTTTGATTTGTGAAAATGCAACTTCATCGCCGCAATGTTTGTTAACGGCATTTTGGCGCCACAACAGCTCGCGAGCATTGACCACACGCGAGAAGAGATAGCGCTATGGAGGGAAAAAGCACGGACGACGGCTGACAGCGATTGGCCGTCTGACGCACCAACACATTCAAACCTTCGACAGCGGCCCTTGGTACGAGGCGGAGCCAGGGACGGGTAACTCGACGAGCTGCTTGACAAATTTGTCGTTGGAGGGAAAAAAATGGCATGATAAAATTCTCAGAACGCCATAACGCCTTCCGTCGATTTGCACAGCGGGATCTCTTTAATGCACCTTGGGATAAATACCCGCTGTGCAAATCGACGGAAGGCGTTATGGCGTTCTGAGAATTTTATCATGCCTTCCTTTTCTCTCCAACGGCAAATTTGTCGAGCAGCTCGTCGAGTTGCCCGTCCCTGGCTCCGCCTCATACCCCTCGCCTGAGCGCGCTGCCGAAGGTTTGGATGTGTTGGTGCGTCAGACGGCCAATCGCTGTCAGCCATCGTCCGTGCTTTTTCTCTCCATAGCGTCATCTCTTTCTCGCGTGTGGTCAATGCTCATGAGTTGCTGTGGCGCTTAAAAGCCGTTAACAAACATTGCGGTGATGAAGTTGCATTTTCACAAATCAAACCAAAAAAGCGCAATGAGTTTAATCGATGCAATGTAAAAATGATTACGGAATCGCTAGCGCACGATGGAAGGTCCATACGCGCAACGCGCAGAACCATAATTCGCTCTAACACGTTTCTAACACTAAGCTTTTGCTTTCGTCTGTTGTGGATTACATAGATATGCTAAGCATCCTGCGCATGTGTGTATGCAAAACTGTCACCAAATGTAATTTCTTCCGGAATGTTATGATCCATCGGTCAAAGAAAGGAAGGTGTTCATGAAAGGCGGAAAGACGAATTGAGGCCCCTGAGGAGGGGGTACTTACACACAGCTGTTGGAAGATTGAACAGTATACTTAAATTGCCAGCGGATGGGGGGGTGGCCATGGGACGCCTACGATCATCGGTCACAGGCCCTAAAATTGTAGTCGCCATGGGGGGAGGGGAGGTGCAAATGGTTCTCCAGCCACGGAGCCCAACGACCATCTTTCCGGGGGGGCCCTTATCGCTAATACTCTGTCCAATTGTAGACATACGGCATACTACAGACTAGAGATCTTCGGTGATCGCCTAGTCCGCCTACCGTTAGATCCACCGCTGGTTCATGACGGTGTTTTTTTTTACTGTGGAGGTGCATCCTTCCCCCTGCCTGCTGCGTTTGCACCGGGCAGGAGACAGTGTGGCAGTATGCAAGTTGCACACTGGATAGGAGCGGGCCCGCGGCACCGCCATCATTCCGCACATCTGCATGCCCGTCGTGGGTTCTAATCGCGTATGAACCGTCCGCCGTAGCAAGGGCTGACTATCCGGCTACGTGGTACTCAATCCTGAAAAGACCGGCATGATCGCGTAGGCCAGGGGCCTCCAAACTTTTCATCTCTTGGGCCGCATTGCTTCAAAAATAACTATATTGAGGGCCATTTGACGCTACCTTTAAATGATGAGTGAACGTTTAAATCTCGTTTTTATAACAAAATACTAACTGTATTAGTACAGTTTCGTGTTACTAAAGCTTGATTTTTGTCTAAGAAAAGTAAAAAATACATTTTTATTTGAATAAGTCATAATAACGTAATATTTATATTAACTCTGGCAAAGTCATCGTGGGCAGCATTATAAGCTCTTGAGGGCCGCATGCGGCCCGCGGACCGTAGTTTGGAGACCCCTGGCGTAGGCCATTACGCCAATAATAAGAATAATAATAAGAAGAAGAACTTAGCATAGCAGTCCACACTCGGGGAAGGTTTTTGTTTTGACTTTGGTGCTGCCGGGTCTACCGCTGTGGCGCGACAAATGCACGGAATGCACTCGACCAAAACATGAACCTACCGATCCGAACCCATTCCAAGGCATTGCCGGTCAATCGGCGTCATGATAACTACTCCAAACCAACAAGCCACCAGATTCTGGACGGACAGGTGCAGCACCATACGCACACCGTAATAAACCAATCCAGAATCCTCTTTTGTATGGATTCAATTCAAAATGTTGTTTCCACTGCGGCCGCTAGCTGAATTGGAAAGAAATGTGCAACAAATCACACGTTTGCTTTGATCTTGTGTCTTTTTAATACCCCCAACAGCAGAGCCGATCGCAAAGATGCCAATGCCAATTGTTGTGTTGTCTCTCAGGTAGCGAGATCGAAAATGCATGGACTTTGTAGCCGCAGCGGATGAAAATGTACCCATCAGAATCAAATAGTTTTGGGGTTTCCAAACGCACGCACACACACATACACACAAACACGCGCGCGCAAACTCACACACAAACACGCACGCGCAAACTCACACACACACATGCGCGCGCGCGCGCACACATGCATGAACGCGCGCACGCCAGCAAGCACGCACGCACACACACACGCACGTACGCGCGCCCGCGAATATGAAAGCGCGCACCCACGAAAGCGCGCTCGCGAGCACGCACCCCTGAAGTCGCGCAAGCACGCACTCACCCCCCCCCCCTCCCACTAGACCACCCCACCCCCTCCACGCATGATCGATTACGGCTACCTTATCGGTAGAATGGTTGGTTCAGCTTTCTTGTAGCGCATCCTCATCCCTAGCGCCGGGCGGGGTGGGGGATCGCGACATGATAGAGTGAACGGCCACTTTCCCCGCGCTGTGTGTGTGTGTGTGACGAGACCCAAAAAATCGAGACAGATTTCGGCACATTTAAAAAAAAATATTTTATTGCCACTATACATTGCTACATGATGCTTAGAAGGTCGTTGAAGCGTCAAACATGTTGAAATTAAACAATATTAGATTAGTGTTAGACGTTCTCCTACGCTTGTTTTAGATAGGCTTCTTCACCCTCAACTGGCAGGGGCATCGAATGGTCTCATCAGCAGCGGCACGAAATAAAATAAACCATCAATACACCGATAACACTTTGAATCCCAATCCAGCTTCTCCCACAGCGTCTCAAGGTCACACACAAATTAATAAATGCTAACACCCACCAATAACAATACACAACCGCAATGCACATATGAGTATCAACGCATACACCGCAACAGCCAATCAGCTGGCGGCGAAAGGCACGGGCAGAAGCGCAAGTAAGGCAGGGCAGAGTGAGGGAGGGAGAAGAAGCGGACGAAAAAATGAGCGCCAATATTTTTAAATTTTTCTGACCGTTTTTTTTGCTCCGCCGCCATAAATAGTTCGTCCATTTCGCCAACAGATGGCGCAAAACTTGCTCGACCCAGCGCAGGAATCGCTGAAGTCCAGCGCGGGGAACGGGCCAAAATCTGCGCTGGCCAGCGCAGATTTTGATGCATTTTCTGCGCTGGAAACTGCTCGAATTTGCGCAGCGGGATCAGGTGGTGGAATCTGGAATCAAAGTGTATGTAGTCCAGGGGGTCTCATAGCATTTTTTCATAACCAAATTTGAATATCACTTTTTGGCAGAACGGGTGTAAACTTTTGCTCAAACAAGCTTTCTGGAGGCTTGACGAATACTCAAAACACTCTTACAATCTTCATTCAGAAGCAGAAGCGATGAAAATCAGCCTTCTAAATTCATACACCTCGGGATAAGCCCACCTGTATATTATACTCAATTAGATAGCTGCTCGAAAACTGCTATACAATGCAAACAACTGACAGACTGAAATTTCAGCCTACGAATTTCAAACGGAAAGGGCCCCAATACTAGAAAAATTTGTGGAAAATTTGGTAATAGTTGAGTTGGAACAAGTCGAAACTCGACTAAAACGTCTTGAGAGGTGCTGGGAGCATTTTGTAAAGGTTTCAAAGGAAATAAGGCAGTTTGACGACCAGCACAACAAGAAAGAAAATTTTGATATATTAGCCGACTTTGATGAGCGTGTGTGTGTGCTAACAGGCAAACTTAAGAGAATGCAGCGTAGCAGCAACGTGCCAAAGAAGGACGAGAATATGAGCAACGTTACTAACACATCCACAGGCGGTGTAAAGCTCCCCAAAATGGCGCTACCAGAATTTCAAGGTAAATTCGATGGGTGGCTACAGTTTAGGGACATGTATGAGCAAATGGTGCACAACAACAAAACTCTTTCTAAAGTAGAAAAGTTATACTATTTGAAGAGTTTACTAAAGGGTGAAGCATTAAAAGTAATCGAAGCTTTTCCGATATGGGCAGCAAGCTATGATGCTGCATGGGACGCTGTGGTAAGTCGTTTTGCTAACCCATACATACAAAAGAAAAGACATACAAATGAGGCCGAGAATGAAAAAACCAACAGCAGCAAACATCAACGCTGTTATCGATGGTTTTGAAAGGCACACAAAGTTATTGCAACAGTTAGGAGAAACGCCGTCAACATGGGGTATCATGCTCACGCAGCTTTAAACATCAAAGCTCGATGAAGGAACTCAGCGTGAGTGGGAGCGAACAGTTCAGGTACAAGATGATGCTAATTATAACGATCTAATAAAATTCTTGCGAGGACAAGTACGAATTTTGGAAGCTTTGGGCGAAGATAAAATAGAACAGCGAAAACAACCTTTGCCAACATCAAAAGCTCCGAAATTGGCGATTCACGTCACAGTAGGTGAGAAAAAGCTCAAATGCAATGTTTGCGGTGCGGAGCATTCGACAGTAAAATGTGACGAGTTCATTTCAATGGCGGTGAAAGAACGAATCAAGAGCTTTGTCTAAACTGTTTAGGAAAAAGCCATTTTCGAAATCAATGCATATCAAAGGTACGTTGTCGTGCGTGTAAGAGTGCTCATCATTCTCTTTTATATATGTGGTTACCGAAGGAAAACACTATGCCTAGCACATCAGCTCAAAGCAACAACGGTGTTGATGAAACAATCGTCAAAGAAGCACAAGGTGCAAATCATGAAAATGCTACGCTCACTATGGCTGTTACAAGATCAGGTGTTTCTTGTGGCGTGCTTTCTACAGCTCTAGTAAATGTGAAAGCAAAGAAAGGTATGTTCATTCAAACGCGAGCACTATTAGATAGTGGATCACAGCTCAACGTCTTGACAGAGAAACTTTGTAGAAAGCTTGGTTTACAACGGCGAGCTAGCGGAATTAAACTGTAGCGACCAGAGTTATATCTGGTGCATACACCTAGAATCACGACCAAAAATGTTCGACGGGCGAACTAGAGCGAGACAACCAGTGACAGCACGCTTCACCGCCTCGGTTATCCGGTGGCTTGCTACACACATTCTCTTCTCCGGCAACTCTCGATCGAGCAACAGCAAATTTCGCGTCCCTCCCGAACTCACCGTTCCGCGGATTAGTGCTAGTAAAATAACGAATAAACTGAACTTTTGTCAAACTTAGTTCGCAAAGCGTGTTGCGTAATTAATTAAAAAATAAGTAGGGACCACAATTGTGGTGCTTCTAAAAAACTAACAGGTATAGGAAAGCATGAGGTCAATAGTGACAAAGCTGTAACGGCGGAAGTTGCGTCGCAGACCAACAATTATGCGAGAAGAATGGAATTCTTAGTGATGGAAGGCATCACTCACAATCTTCAACCAGTACATCTTCCTAACGCATGCATTCCGAATGAAGGTAATATAGCAGACCCTGGGTGGCATCAGGGACGAGAGATCAATATGTTGATGGGGTCGGAGCATTTCTTTAAATTTTTAGCGCTGGACGGCGGCCGGCCTGGAGTCTATAGAATGGATGATTCTCATCCATATTGTAAAATTATCCAGTGCTAGCACCAAAGTGCGCCCGGTTTTCGATGGTTGTTGCAAGACACACTCTTTGATCTAATTGTGAGATTTAGATCGTAAGCCATCACGCTCATTGCGAACATCGAGAAGATGTACTTATGGCGATCTTCTCAACAAGAGGAGATAAAGCATTTCGAACTTCAGAGAGTCACATTTGGCCTAACGTCATCATCCTTTTTAGCAACTCGAGTGCTCTTTCAACTTGGGGTGGATGAAGGAAAACGATTTCCATTAGATAAAAGGGCTTTACAAGAATTGTTCTACGTGGATGACTACATCGGTGGAGCAAATAGTGACGCTGAAGCTGTCCAGCTAGTAAGTGAGTTGCGGCAACTTTTGGAGAAGGGAGGTTTCCATTTGCGGAAGTGGAACTCAAATAATAAAATGGTTTTGCGAAACCTGTCTCCAGAGGAGAAAAATAAATGCGAGCTTGTGAGCATTGGACCGGAGGATCAAGTAAAAACGCTAGGCGTATATTGGGATCCAACTACCGATTCGTTAGGTGTAACGGCAGATTTCGACAATGTGTCAAATGAACCTCCTACCAGGCGGAACGTGTTTTCGTTCATAGCCAGATTATTCGACCCGTTTGGCATAATTGCTCCAATTATCGCCTGGGCGAAAATCATGATGCAGCGTTTGTGGATAGTCACAAAGGAATGGGATGATCCAATCCCTGTGGATTTGGCTGACCAATGGGAATTGTTTGAGAAACAATTGTACCTGGTAAAGGAGATGCGGATTCTAAAGTATGTGATGCTTCTTGATTAAACCAATGAGCAAATTCATTCTTTTGCAGATGCTTCCGAAGTAACCTATGGCGCATGCGTTTACCTCCGAGTAACAAATCGCGAAGGCACAGTAAAAATAGGTCTCCTTGCAGCAAAATCTAAAGTAGCGCAACTTAAGAAGTTGAGCTTACCACGGTTGGAACTCTGTGCTGCTGTGTTGGGAGCGTAACTTTGGAAAACTGCATGCATCGCCTTGAAGCAACCAATAACAGAAAGTTATTTCTGGAGTGACTCTACCTGTTGTGTCTCTAGCGGTGGACTGTAACTTGAGGGGGTGGGGTAGTAGTTTTCTTTCACCATAAATCGGGAGCCCTCACGGACAAGACGATCTTTCTTCGTTGATGTCGCATGCAAGACTAAAGTTCATTTATTATCACTTCAATGTGTGCGTGTCGCACTCCGAATTCTACTGTCACAAAAATATGCAAACCCAAGCAACAACCCAATCCCTGTGACATATGTCAGTTTGCCCATGCAGCAAACGCAATGCGCAACTCGCACAACATCCTCCCCGGCGTTGAAATGTCATTTCAATTTTCATCCTCGTCTAACGGTAGAAAACAGACCTCAGTTACCGCACGCTTGAATTCCGCTCCATTCGCTGTCTTAACGGTAACGACACGAATTGTACCATCGTCTCCAGGGTGTGCGGCAACGATTCTGGCAAGTGGCCGCTGCAGTAGTGGCGCATTCTGGTCAGCTAGTAGCACAAGTGAACCTACTTTAATCACCTTCCGCTTCAGCCATTTCGATCGATTCTGCAGCTCCGGCAGGTACTCGGCGGTCCATCGTTTCCAGAAGTGTTGCAGCATGGACTGCACTAACTGCCATCGTGAGAGATGATTTTCCTTCAAGGTAGAGTAGTCAGGTTCAGGAACCGTCTGCATCTCACGTTCGATCTGGAAATGTGCAGGCGTGATCGCAGTGTAGTCGGATGGGTCATCTGAACTCGGTACCAAGGGACGAGAGTTTAGTACCGCTTCTATCTGGGTCAATGTCGTGTAAAGCTCCTCGTTAGACAGCTTCCTATCGCCAACAATACGTTTTAGGTGGTATTTGACCTGCTTCACACCAGCCTCCCAAATGCCACCAAAGTGTGGGCTTCGTGGTTGTATGAACGACCAGTCAATACCCTTGTCGACACAATAGTTGATGATCTTTTTCGTAGCGCAATCGTTCTGGAACATACGCCAAAGTTCATGTAGCTCGGTTTTAGCTCCGACAAAATTAGTCGCGTTGTCAGAGCGTATCGTTTTTGGGCATCCACGTCGACTGATGAACCGTCTCAAACTCGCTAGAAAGGCGTCTGTCGTCAAGTCTGAAACCAATTCCAAGTGAACCGCCCGAGTCTGCCAACACACAAACAAGCACACGTGCGCCTTGGTGATTTGCGGTTTGCGAGAAGTCGTTGATTTTATCCAGAAGGGACCGGCGTAGTCCACACCGGTATTCGAAAAGACGGGGGCTGGCTGGACGCGATACGACGGTAGGTCACCCATCAGTTGCGTCGTCTTCAACGGGTTTGCCTTGAAACACACGATGCACTTCCGTATCACCTTTCGAATAGTATTCTTCACATTCAGTGGCTAGTACCGTTGACGTACAACTGCAAGCAAACCTCTTTGCCCGATGTGTAGGTTGTCGATGCGTAGTTCGCGAACGAGAGCTTCAGTAATTGGATGCTTAGCCGGCAACAGCATCTGATGTCGACTGTCGTAAGGTATGAAGGCTCGCTTGATTCTGCCTCCAACTCGTATGATCCCATCGTCAGGATCCAAAAACGCTTGTAGTCCATTAAGTCGATGTTTTGTATTCGCACCGTCCATAAGTGCGATGATTTTGGGCTGGAAAGTCTCGCGTTGAACCAGTCGTATTATTAAGAGCGTCGCTGTACGCACTTCCTTCGCTGTCAGTCGGCCCTTTACCACCTCCCTTTTGCGTGACTTGATGAACCTAGCTAGTCGCACCAAGTAGGCCATACTCCTTACAATCTGTGTGTAACTGCTCAACCTCATCCTCGATGAGGTGTTGTGTTGGTTGAGGCCGCCACCAAATAGTTGAACCAATCAATTTCCTCGGTGTAACTCCACGTGAAATCAAATCGGCCGGGTTGTCATGTGTGGAAATGTAATGCCAGTGGAAGGATTGGCTAAGCTGCTGGATCTCGCTTACCCGATTTGATACGTATGTCTGCAGTAGTTCTGGCGTTTTCTTGACCCAAGCCAAGACGATTTTTGAGTCGCTCCAAGGATGTACTGATTCAAACTTAAGCTCCGTAGCGTTCAGGAACTTCACGACCATTCGAGCCAGTAACAGTGCCGCTAACAGTTCGACTCGAGGGGTCGTGATGGCCTTCTCCTTCGGACTTCGTTTTTTCGGTAGGATCCGAGACTTGCTGCAAACAAGCTGCATCTTGGACTCCTCGTCGGTGAAAGTGCCCTGCACGTACAAGCAGGCACCGTAGGCTTGGTCGGATGCGTCAGCGAACCCTTGTAGTCTCAGCTGGAACACATCCTTCCAGGAAATCCATCTCGGAACTCGGATTTCCCTCAGTGATGTCATCTCGGTCCGAAAGTTTCGCCACTTCTCGTCGATTTCGGTTGGGATGGAGTCGTCCCAATCGATTTGTAGTTCATCTACTTCTCGCAAGATCAGCTTCGCGTAGGTGATTACTGGGCCAAATAATCCAAGTGGTTCGAAGATTTTGGCCAGTTGACTCAGAAGTTTCCTTCGAGTCATTCCTTCTGGGTTGTCAAAGTCAGGAACGGACACCGAGAACCAGTCCTCCAACGGGTTCCATGTTACGCCCAGTGTCTTAACGATGGTCTTCGAGGTGTCGTCCGTAACCTCGAAAGTGTCTCCTCGGTGTTCTTCAGCTACACCTAAAACGATATCTGAATGGTTGGCGCACCACTTGTGAGCGCTGAAGCAGGCTTTCGCTAGTAGTCCAGTCACATCTCGCTGTAGTTGGCAAGCCTCAGCAAGGGTATCGGCACTAGTCAGGATATCATCCATGTATGTCTCCCTATTGACCACCTCTGCGGCCCTTGGGAACTCATCGTGATGATCTTCTGCAGCTTGCTTCAGAGCCATGGTTGCTTGAAACGGAGAAGGTCCCAAGCCATACGTAACTGTCAGCAGCTCTCGCACCGTAAGTGGGTCGTTCCGATTGTACCTCCAAAAGATTCGCTGGTACCTTGTGTCATCCGGATGGACCACCACTTGACGAAACATCTTCGGAATGTCGAGTGTGAAGACGTACTGAAATCCTCTGAAACGAAGCAAAATTGCAGTAAGATCGTTCTGAACCGTCGGTCCAGTCATCAAAACGTCGTTGATCGAGACGCCGGTTGACGTCTTCGCTGATCCATCAAACACGACTCGCAGCTTGGTTGTCGTGCTCGTAGGCCGCAGCACGCAGTGGTGCGGTAGATAAAACACCGATCCTGGGTCGTCATTCGGTGTTTCCACAATCTCGCGCATGTGTCCGAGATCCTCATATTCTCGGATGAACCGCGAATATTGCTCCTTTAAGTCCGGCTGCTTGTCAAGTTTTCGCTCCAAAGCCAGAAAACGTCGCAGCGCTGTGTCTCGCGAGCCGCCAAGCTCGCGTTTACGTTCGTTGAACGGATATCGTACTACATACCGTCCCTCCTCAGTTCGCTCGTGTGTGCGCCGGAAGTGTTCCAGGCACGCTTCGTCATCCGCCTTCGGGGAAGGGCGGAGCTCGTCGCAGGATTCTACCTTGTAGAAGTTCCTCAGCAGTTCGATGAGCGGCTCATCGTCAGCAGTTTGGCAAAGTGTACGCGCAACGACCGTTGTGTCGCTCGCGATCACACCTCCAGCGATCCAACCCAGCTTTGTGTATCACAGCGCAGGTCGGTTCGGGCCGAGTTCACATCGGCCGTCAAGCATCAGGTTCCAAAAACTTCCAGCGCCAATCAGCATATCGACAGGTCCTCTTCTGTTGAAGGTAGGGTCGGCCAGCACCTGTTCGCTCGAGATGGGCCACTGTGATATGTCGAAAGACTTCGTCGGAAGTTCCCCAGTGATTCGTGGTGTCACTAGGAAGTCTAACTCAGCTGTAAAGTCACTGGCACGAGACCTGATCGTCGTGCGCAGTTTACGGCAAAGACGAGTTCGATTGCCGTTCAGACCACTGACCGTGACGTCAGCGGGTTTTGTCTTAAGGGAGAGAAGGTTTGCAAATCGCTCGGTGACAAAGTTCATCTGCGAAGCAGAGTCTAATACCACTCTACAAGGGTAGGGAGAGTCGCACAAACCATCCACTAAAACAATGGCAGTCGAAAGGACGGTCTGCTCCTCCGGTTCCACGTCACTCGCGCACAGGGTTGTCGGTGTTTCAGCTTGTACGTTGGCTGTTTGGGATTCTTCTATCACTGATTCACTAGATGTCGTTTGACCTACGTTAGTTGCAACCTGACTTGGGGAATCTTCCTGGAGTAAGCTATGATGTTTCTTACCGCAACGACGGCAAGAACTGGATAAACATGCTCGCAATTGATGGCCTTTGGAGAGACAATTGAAGCAAACACCGAACCGTTTTGCAATCTCGAACCTTTCCTTAACACCTTTAGTCCTGAAAAGTTCACAAGCTCGGAGTTCATGAGCAGCACTGCATACTGGACACTTCGCTAACGGTTTGGGTTCACTCACTACCAGGCTCCTTGCCACTGTTTTCGGCTTCGTACTTTCTGTCGATGTTTTCACGCTGGTATCGAGCTTCTCAGAAATTCGACACTGCTCCTCCAAAAACTCCATCATAGCGGCGTAGGAAGAAAGTAAGTTCTTCCTTTGTTTCGTCTCCCAAGCCACTCGCAACTTCTTGTCTAACTTACCAGCTATAAGGTTGACCGACATTTGCTCACCGAGACCATCTACCGGAAGGTTCTGATTCTTCAACGCCTCAACGTTTTTAGTGCAGGTGTCAATCACTTTACGAAGGCTCGAAGCATTGTCCTGGTTGATCTTGGGTAAGTTGAAAAGGTTTTCAACGTGCTTATCCACAACCACTCTTTTGTCTTCATACCGCTGAGTGAGAACCTTCCAGGCAGCTTCGTAGTCGTTGTTGTTTACCAGCTCATCGTCGATGATACCAGCCGCTTTTCCGACAAGGCAGTTTCGCAAATGAAAAAGCTTCAGGGCCGGTTCTTCTTGCTGGTATCGGTTCATCACCGTGGTGAACATCGCCTTGAACGAATACCACTTTTCGTATGACCCATCAAATGTCGGTAGGGGCACTTGCAACGGAGGGAGGTAGGGCTGAGCCTGCTGCTGGGTCAGTGGGAGAGCAGGTGGAACGGCTACTTCAACTTTCGTTACGGCATCGAAACACGCGGTCAGTTTCAACGAAACGTCATTGAAACGTGTCTCAAATTCGATGTATTTGACATTCTGCTCTTTGTCTTGGTCATCGTGCAGCGTTAACTCGTAGATTTTGTTCTGTATTTCGTTGCACTCGCTAAGGATGTTTTCTAAAGCCTTTTCCTGGAGTTGAAGGAAGCGCACGTTTTTTACGTTGAGGTTAGGCTGCTCTGCACTGTCACACAAAGCTGCACACACACGACTAAGCTTTCCACACACTGCTTCCCGTTGCTTCTCCAACACTTTCAGCTGTGCCTCCATTTCGTCGGAATTGTCTTCTACTAGCTGTTGTTGTGATGATGTTGGTTTTGGTGATGTCGTCCCACGCTTAACTTGTGTTCGTTTTAGCTTTTTCGATCGAGTAAATGGTGATGGCATCGTTCGTCACACATGCACACACACCATCAACGTCGTATCGAGCCTTTGCACAAGAATCCGCGCCAAGCTAAGCTGTCACACACACACGCGCATACACGTACACGTACATTCGCTTGCGCCACTGCGCAATTGCACACGAACCGATACCAAGCTGAACGCACTTACACACATTCACTTGCATCGGCACGCCATTTGCAACCGATAAAACCCAAGCCAAACACTTCTACTGAAAAGAACACTTTTCCCTTCTTGTTGTCTGGAATGCCCTCAGGCAGCTTCCGTCGAACAGCACTGACCGAAAACACTTGCGTTTACGGATACTGTTCGATCTGTTTGTCAGTAGCAGTGTTGTTAACTGTTGACATTTTTCATGACAGTCACCGTAAACAGCCGGTCAAAATAATTTTTGGCTGATGACATTCCATGCTTCCACGACACGACTGTCATTAAACGAAATTCATTCGTGTCGCTACCGTCAGGGCTGATGCAATGACATGAAATGTAAACAATGTAGTCTGAATGTCATTTGACATTTTTTGAACAACACAAATCGATACGATCGGAGGATTATGAAGTGTATCGTCGCTGAATATGGGGATTCTAGTGAAATAGCAAAAACTAGTGAAACGAAAGCCTTTGCACCGCACGCTCTGTTGTAGTTTGACATGAATACGGCCGTTTGCAATACGACACAGTTCACGATTCATACAGGTTGGCGAATGTCAAATGAATGTATCTTGAAAATGTCTTCATGTCAAATGACATTTTTTGACGGGAATGTCAAATGACAGGGAGAGATGGGAATGGGAAGCTTCAAATCGAATGAATGTTTACAATTTTATGTCGATGAACGTCACCGTTCGCAACACTGGTCAGTAGTAACGCACCAAAAGTCACGTCACTGTAGGCCGTCTAAAGCCCTTAACACCCGGTCTCGGATGTTCCTTTGTACCGACTTTACGCGAGAAAGACAAACCACTTATCACAACACTGGGTAACTTTATCCGGTTCCGTAGGACCACAATGTTGTGTCTCTAGCGGTGCACTGTAACTTGAGGGGGTGGGGTAGTAGTTTTCTTTCACCATAAATCGGGAGCCCTCACGGACAAGACGATCTTTCTTCGTTGATGTCGCATGCAAGACTAAAGTTCATTTATTATCACTTCAATGTGTGCGTGTCGCACTCCGAATTCTACTGTCACAAAAATATGCAAACCCAGGCAACAACCCAATCCCTGTGACATATGTCAGTTTGCCCATGCAGCAAACGCAATGCGCAACTCGCACAACACTACCATTGTGCTGAACTGGTTAAGAGCTCCATCGTATACGTGGGCGACTTTCGTGGGAAATTCAATGGGGAGTCGCCACGATACAGGACTTCCCAAGGAAAACATTGGCAACATGTGAAAGGAAGTGAAAATCCAGCAGACATCCTGTCCAGAGGTGCTTTACCTAATCAACTCACTAAGGAATGGTTCCAGGGGCCACACTGGCTCTCGAATAATGAGTACACATGGTCATTTCCTGGGGAAAAATCTGACATCGATGAATCGCAACTCGAGCGAAAGCGACAAGTCATCTCAGAAGGTATACATAGCAGTTTTTGTATGTTTTTGTACTAAAGCAGTGTATCTCGAACTGGTTGAGGATATGACAACATTAGCGTTTTTGACGGCATTTAGACGGTTCATTTCGCGTCGTGGTTATCCCAGTGATGTCTATACGGATAACGGTTTGAATTTTCGTGAAGAGCAGCGTGAACTTATTAACTTCATTTTTCATTTGTTAAGCGACGACTCTTGCCAGGCAACTACAAGGGAAGAAACGATGAAGTGTGGAATCACCTGGCACTTCATACCTCCGAGAGCACCCAAATTCGGAAGGCTATGGGAGGCGGCCGTGAAGTTGAATAAGAAGACGCTTACCAAACTGTTTGGATCCCAGCGATTGTCATTTGCTGACATGTCTACCGTGTTGACTCAGATCGAGGCTCAGCTTAACTCGCGCCCACTCACACCCTTATCGGAGGATCTAGAGGAGCTCAACGTATTGACACCTGGCCACTTTCTCATTCGAGAAGCTCTATTGACGTTACCAGATGCTAATCACGTGACAACACCCGAGAATCGTTTGAAGCATTTTGAGCAGCTGCAGCAGCTCGTGCAACGGCATTGGCAGCAATGGTCGAAGAAGTACATTTGTGAGCTGCATAATGTCAGTCAAGGGAAAGGGAATTACGAAGCAAGAAGATCGAGATAGGTCAGATGGTAATTGTGAAGGAGGATTTACCACCAAACGAATGGTGTTTAGGCAGAGTAATAGGAGTGCATCCAGGTAGTGATGAGGTAGTAAGGGTAGTGACGATGAAGACGTCAAAGGGAACTTACAAGAGACCTGTATCAAGGGTGTGTCTGTTACCAGATAGTGAAGAGTAGCCAATGTTGAAAATGTTTTATCGAAACATTACTTCAAGGCGGCCGGTATGTTGAGAATATTTAACGATCAACCGTCAAAGTTAGCGAATTCAAAATATTAACGAACTTAATGACATTTAATGAACGAAGTTTCAAAGGAAGGAAGACGGCTGCTTAGGAAGTGTCAGATTGAAAACCGCATGGAACAGAACACAACGTACAACATATTCCTGAATAATAGAATTATATTTCACTAAAATCACCCAACAACAACTTTTGGCTTAAATTATAGATAGAAAAATATAAAATATAAATTATAAATCATAGAATTAAAGGGGCTAATGAATTTTGTAGGAACAAGCATTGAACAAGCATCTTAATTAAACTTTTAAGTACGATTAAGTACAATACGAACTACAATACGTGTGAAAACATATCCGAAAAAATCGCATTCTATGAACAATTGACATAAGCCTGAATCCAATATAAAACTATCCCTATTTGAATCCTTTGAAGTGAAGATAGTGATTTTTATTGTTTTATTTTAATTAATTGAAGATAGTGAGCAGTTATGCTCTATTCCGGAAGTTTATGTTTTAAACAAGTCAAACCAGTATTAAATGGCCGGTCTCGTGGAACACTCGTCAACTCGTACGGGTTAACAACATGCCCGTCATTGGTTCAAGTCCCGAATGAACCGTGCCTCCATACGTAGGACGGACTATCCTGCAATGGGTATAAAAAAGTCCCTGAAATCCAAACCCACTAGAAGTACAGGTATGCCCTGACAGCGGTTGTTGTGCCATGATGAAGAAGTATTGAATAAAATAAAATATGTGAGTTACTATCAAACACGCAAATCATTCTGACGGCAATATAATTGGAAATTGAATTTGATCAAACTATAAAATGAGTGTTTTTCACCAATCATATGTTTATTTTATGATATGAAAAACATTATGAATTATAAAGTTTATCTTAGGTTGCAAAATTAATATATGATTAAATTAATATTAAAAACTAATTGATGCGAGGCCACGGGAGTAATAAAATGTTGAACAAATTTGTAACCTTTCAACACTGTTTGTTTATTGATAAAATATATTTTCCCGTGGCCGCATCAAAAATATACACATTGACAAAACTTGAGCGACAAAAAGCTAAGCCACATGACAGGAGCAGTAAATCTACTGAAGATTGATGTATATTTTGTATAAAAAGCAAAAAAATATAAATCGATTAGAAACATGTATTTTAGTAATATTACCTGAGCAATGGATCACAACTGCGCTAAATAATAACTTGTTCACGCTCGTTCTCAAACGTTAAATGTATCACTTTTTGTCAACTTTATTTCTAAGCGGCTCCATGTTACAAAATATTGACAAAAGCTTACGTTTTTATTGAAATTTTTTTTAGTATTTTGTCACTTGTGACTTTGCGGTTGATCAACTGAAACTGAATGAAAAAAATGTCATGTATAATAAATTTAACTATAAAACTAAAATGGCTTCTTTGAAGTGATTACTGCCTTTTCTTATGTTTTTATAGATTAATAATATAGTAATAGAATCAATTTGGTCTCGTCAAACACATATTTTACAAAATTGAAATTCATGGATTCGAAATCAAGCGCACAGTTTTATGCTAGCTTATGTAACCCTAGAATATTTCAATCATCAGTAAAAAGAGATGTTCTCATAAAACAATCAAACAGAGTTTCAGAGTAGTTTAGACTATTTTAAATGAAATGTATATCCGATTTGCTGAACTTAATGGTTTACATGCCATGTCTGTATGTCTCAACCTAACATTTTTTTTAAACAAAGCTAGTTGATTTTAAAACTGAATATAGAATAAAAATAAAGCTTAGAAGAATAAAATTATTATTTTATTGTGCATGTGTTTTACAACGATGCATAACTAAGATTAAAACGTGCGTGTGATGCGAGATAGCGATAAAACTATTTAGATATACCCAGGTGTAAACGCGAAAATCTAATTTAATAAGAAGCATGATAATTTTTAATTTTGAAAGATAATTAATAGATGAATTTTCAAAAAATACTTGTACAAAAATATACTAGAGTAAGAAAAACTAACACAATGTCCAGTATTAAAAAAAAAGTTTATTTCGCAAACTTCTTAACATAAGAGTTTTTTTTTTTTCAAGAATTTACGTTTGATTTCAATGTAATTGCATCGCATTATTCGGTTTAATCACTAGCAGTGCTAACGTGTTATCATTCGATTAAACTGTGATTTTAAAGGAGTGACCAAAACAATAAGTATAAATTAAATAAAACTTACTAAGATGGTACGTACATTTACCATAGCTTTAACTAAACACATTATGATGGAAGTGAAAACATCAATAGCTTTACTAGGTCAAACAGCAGTTATTTTCGCTTCTTTTTTGATTTTTTCTTCCCATTTCCTCCGTTACCACTCCCTGCTGGTACATCACTTGTAGTCTTGGTTGTGATGGAAGAAGCTATCAGGCTTGTGTCTAAATTACTGCTTGAATTACTATTGGGTATTAAACTCTGTGATGAAGCAATGGTGGAATCATCGCCGAGAGCGACAGTTGAATCTGTTCTTATTCTGTAATAATTAATGGATTCTGCTGAATCTGTTACATGAACAGGTTCTTGAAATTCTTTACCCTGAACGCATCGTACATTTTCTATAGGCAGTGCTGCCATTGATACGGACATTTCATTTTGTATTCCCAACAGCGACCCTTCACTGGATGTCGAATAGTTATTGTTTTCAATAGTTGTAGTATCCGAAAGTAAATACGACGAAGTTTTTTTAAAAGCTATTAATGGCTCTAATCCATCATCTCCTTCATCACGCTTCTCATCTTCATCGTCACTATCAACTTCTGGATCTCTCATCGTTGTCATAATAATAGATGTACTTTTATTATTACTTCGACTGTTATTTGGATGATGCCAACGTCGTACTTTATCGTCCGGCTCTATGAATGTATACATGGTTTTAGTTATCTTTTTTGTCAAAGCTACATCATCATGACCAGTTTCCTTATCTTGATCGTTATTTACTAAATTGACGGTAACATCCTCATCATCCTCAGATGCCGAAAACAGCAAACCTACCAAAGGTGTTGCAAGTTCCGTAGAGGGATGTTGAAATGGGCTCGTGACTTGTTTTTCGTAAGTTGCTCGTTTTTTTAAGTCTAACTCATTTTTCGAAAATAGAGAATAATTTGCATCACATTCATTTAGATTATTAAAATTTTCTGACTGTTCTTTTCGAGTAGATTCACTCGAATTAGACGGATAGGTATCAATAGATTCTGAGACTTCACGCAAGCTAGAACACATTGCCAACATTATATTTCCACGCGATAAAACTTCCTGCATATCAAACTTAAGCTGATTTAGTTGATGCACATCAAAGTTTTCGTCATTTTTGTCATCCATAGCACATTTATCTATATTTTCGCTCAATTGCACAACTGTTTGAGAAGAATCTGTACACCCCAACATTTTGTACCTTTGATCGTTATTTACCGGGTCGTAATAGTTATCCAAATGTGATGTAGTAACTATCCCAAATATTTCTTTTTCCTCATTAGATGTTTTTTCTTCTTTCATTTTCTGATTTTTGGCAATAATATTTGAACTCTCAGAGTATTCAGATTTTGAACCATCTTTGTCAATTACAGAAGTATCTCTAGCATTACTATTATCAGTTGATTGTTCAGTTGTTTGTTGCCCACTATCTTCACCGAACAGTTCTATATCGTCAATTTTCAAAGATTCTAGCGATGGAAGTAAGCATTCATGGTACATTAAAACTGACGGAGGAGCATCTGAAATCGGATTGATCAATTCATTTTTCACACTTTGAATATCTTGTGTAAAGCCCTTTTGATTAAGTGAAACAAGATTGTATTCCTGTTTATCGCTTGTTTTGTTACTGCTTATGATGTTCTTAATATGATGCACTGCACTATTACCGAAGTTATCTAAATCTCTTCGAACTTTTCGATCAACGTTTACTAATTTATGTGAATCTACTAACACGGGTAAACTTTTTTTCCGTGTTTTTGTTGATCCTATGTTCTTAGAAATGAGAAGTTTTTTTGTTAATGATTCGATTTGGCTATCATTATAAATGTCCTTTTCTTCTTTCAAGGAATCCTTTCTCTCTTTCTTTAATATACTCTCATTTATTCGCAAAGGATTATTACATAACTTGGGCAATTCAATATTCTCAAATTCGTCACATGCTTTCCCTGTGTCCGACCATTCAGATTCAAATTTTAAATCCTTGGTATCGTCAATTTTAGTCAAGGATTTTTTTCTTGTATTGAATTTTTCATGCATGTTTTTTTTTAATATTTCGATATTTGAATCTCTTAGTTGTTCACGTTTTGAATCCTCTTGTCTAATTGCAGTAACAGAACTTAAGGATGATAAGTTCTTCTCTTCAATAACCGGTACAATCAAATCCGGTTCAACCAAAAATGCTGGCTGTTTAGATTGTTCTTCATTGCCCCTGACCATGAATTTCCCTTTATCATAACTATCAACACTACTGCATTCAATGCTATTTATTGACGTATCATGGTATATGTTAGACCGGTTTTCCATCATGTCAATCTCCTGTGTCGGTATTTTTCTAGATTGCACGTTATCATAATGTACTGTTACTACAGGGCGAAAGAGTGCTTCATCACAATTTTCATGAAGATATGATTCGATGCATTCTTGCATAAATTCGTCTGGTTTGATGCTGTTTGGGGTAATTGATCTAGTCCCAACGGTGCTGATTGTTGTAACTGTTCCGAGAGGATTGACTACTTTAGCAATTGTAATGCTTGCACCTTGGTTTGTATTTCTCTCTACACAAACCGCATCGGATCCAAAGGAGTTAATATTTTCGTATTGTTGTTGCTGCTGACAATAAATCACATTTGGACAAGATTTCCTAACATTTTGCATTGTTTGTCCATGAGTTTTGTGGATATTTTCTTTTTTACTAGGAGAAACTGAATGAAGCATACACTCATAAAAACTTTCAATGCATTGTTCATTCCCAAATGCCTTACATCTACAACTCCCACTACACTGGTATTGATGGTGCTGTTGTTGATATTGCTGTTGAAGTCCTTGTTGATTTTGATGATCACAGATAGAAGTCAGCGAGTGTGTGGATGAATATATGGATGTAGATGAACATGATGACATGGACGAAAGACCAGTAGCATTGAACGATGTGTGTTGATTTTCCAGAGCTGTTGATTGGTGATGTTGTTCTTGCCATTTAGTACATCCTTGCCCTTTGATGTTACAGTCAAACGTCAAACCAGTTTCCGAAAGGTTGCCTATGACAATCACGAAAAGTCCAGGAAAGGAAACAGTGATTCAGGGAAGACACATAGATTTATTTTTCCAAAATAAAGAAACAGAGACATACAAATTATATTGTTGAAAACAGAAGATGATAAGCATGCATGGCAATCGCACCACCAGCATGCAATTGATGACCTACATCTACATCCAAAATGATGTCAATTTGCCATAAGAGCAAACCCATTCAAAAATTTATAACATAATGAGTACGACGGCGATTATTATCATCCAGAATACAAAGCAAGAAAGGAAAAAAAGTATGAGAGAAAGTGGACATAAAAAGTGAGAAAGAAAGACAGTGTGAGATAAAATGAGCGATAGAGAGTATGAGAGAGAAAAAAGGGAGAGAGTACGAGAAAAACCAGAAAGATAAAGCATAAACATATATAGATATATAAGGAATAAATTTCCAGAAGGACAATCACTAGGAACCTTTTCATCCATAGTATAATAATTGATATTAACATATAAATTGATATTGCTGCCATATTAAAATAAAAATCTCTTGGATTGGAGCTGAAATACTGTTCTTAGTGCTGAATGTTTGCCTCTTAGGCATCCATTTTTTATATTACACATCAATGTTTTGCTCTCACGTAACGTTGTTTGGAAGTCAATTTTTGTTTTGTTTTGTAGGTATCCTGATAGATTTACAAGGCACTTGAGCGGATAATCAAGACATTGTTTGCACCTACAACTACATGCAAACTTTTTTCACTTTATTAAAACTTTTTGAATTGGCGTAACAATTCATTACCAAACAATAGTTTTAAATTTACTAAATAAATTATTGATCACTTAACTTAAACTGAATTATTTTGGGATACACAGTTTCAGACATTAGTTTACGGTCTGTTCCAAAGAAATATAGGATATACCAATTGAGTGAAAATGGCACTTTTCGGCTGTGTTTTCTATTGACATTTTGTGTATGATTTTTTAAACGGAACGTTGTACGAGATCCAGACTTTTTCGGCACATAACGTAAACCGCGTGTCATGGCATATTTGCTCTCTTCATAACACGTTTAGCATTAGACATTTTGAGATTAAATAGTTTTTACATTGTTGGTGTTTATATAAATGATACGATACGAAAGAACTGATGTTCTGATTAAAATTCAAACTAAACATAACTGCCAAAAAGAAATAAACATTGGCTGGTATCTTTGAATCCGTTCGTAGCGGCGGCGTACGTCCCGACATTGATTTTCCTAACGTACTAGGTGGTTGCCACAGTTATTTACCGTGGCGTTGTAAGACCGGGCACAAGAAAAAAGTTGCCATACCTAAAATTTCGTGTGAGCGCCATACGTTAACGCTAGGAACGGATTCAATGATACCAGCCATTAATCGCAACAACGCTTGCCTTGGAGAACGAAATGGTGCGAATGGAAGAGCATACATACAGTCATATATTGCTTATCAAATTATGCGATAATGTGAGTTATCTTCCGAAAATTTCCGCTTGGGATGTGGTTTATGCATTCTCAACGAATCCGCGTAACTCTAATTTCCGCCTAAATCCCACGTCGAAGTGAACGTGAAATCGCCTGGAGAAGCATTGATAGTTTATTTTGTACAACAAAATCTGGTGAATTGAGTTGCTCTGTCGGCGAAAACTTTAAACTAAAATCATAGGAATGCAAGCACGACCCGTTAGGACTATGCCGCCCATACGTAGAATTGACTGATAACTATACCCATTTGTGGTAAATGCTGGCCTAGACCTCCAGCAGTTGTCGCGCCAAATAAGAACAACAAAAGAAACTTTTTACCTATATTTTTCGAGAAAATTATCAAATAATCATGACTGGAGCTTTCAATGGAAAGTGATTTAACAATGATCGTGCAGTTCCTGTTGCGTAATTCCACGAACATAAATATACCATACTTGCCAAAATACACGAATACGAATAAACAAATATTTTCGGTTATATTTGTGATCACACGAGGTAACCAACCCAAGCATCAATTGATCTTTTTGATACACAATTCAAAGAATCCCTTACGCAGCGATCTAAGCCAGCGAACGGAAAACTTTTGAGGCAAAGGGCCAAATTTAGTACATGATCGAGTGCCGCGGGCCAGGAGAATGCGGTGTTTTTTTATTATTGCACTTAAATTAGTACATTTTAAAGTTTTAGAATCTATTAAGGTATAATTGTTGTTTTTCTGTAATTTTATCATTTAAGCAAGGTTTAAAATTGAAAATACCTACTTTAAAACTACAGAGGGTTTTAAATGTTCGTTTTTTGCTTTTCAATACAATCTAAAATTTCCTTAAAATAGATTTAAAGGAAACCAACAGATTTTTGTGAAATTAAGAAGAACGAATAAAACAAAAAAATATTGTGAAATTATTTTTTACTATGGAGCTATTTTAATATGTTTAAAACTTTGTAATGACTGTATTGCGTTCGGGAAAGTTAAATGCTCTCCCATCGCAAAGTCGCATGCAAAACTTTAAATAAATTTATTGTAACCGGGCTTCGTAAGCGAGAGCGTAACTCATCTATATAAAATTTCGTTTGCGATTTCCTTCATTCCGAATGTCTTATTGTCCTGATGAAAAAATGTTAAAATTACATAACGGTTGCATTAACAAAATTGACAAATTCATGGGTTTATCATGGGATTATCTTCACCCGCAGTAACAAAATGTTAATTGCGCTTTGCATAGTAGTATTAGTATTAGTAGTAAGTATCCCATGACACAACAGACCCCCCCCCCCATCAATCAAAGCATTGAAAGCCCAGGTTAATTTTTGAGGTTCCAAAAGATGCATAAAATGAAGACAGAGGGACTAGTGGCTAAATTACTGCATTATCTGGGCCGGGAGATCGATACAAGTCGCCAAACAGTGTATCGATAGTACTTGGGAAACATGAACACATATATCAGGAAGCAGAAATCGCGTCCACTGGCTTCGCAACGACAAACAATGACGCCCAAAATCAATGCGTTCATTTTAAGTTAATTTCGGTAGAATTTAGACATGGCACCTTAGTCCACAAACTGGTACAACATCCGTCACATGTGTTCCATCGATTTTTTCTGGACCAACATGATGGAAAAGCTTTTCTCTAAAAATTTCGTCGAGAAAACTTGCTTTCGTCCATCATGGTGAACATTCCGGATAACTGACGAAAGGCAACTCGCAAAGTCTGAGATTAATTTGTGCAAGTAAGCTCAAATAATTATTTGAGTAAAGTAATTATCTCTCCTAGTTTTTTTTCTACAGCAAACCAAAAAAAGGCAATTTTTTTATGTAAACTTTACGGGAATATTGATCTCGAGTTTGAACATACCGAACAATCCGTCATTTTATAGTGCTTTAATTAAAGTTGAAAGAATCCGATGGTATCAAAAGTTATTCGAAAAGATATTAAGCAATTTGTTTACGAATAGTCCCATCCATCAAAATCAGTTAACCTTTCGCGGACCGGATTGAATGTTGAAATCGCTGATCTAAGCAGTAAAGGGATACATACTGCTAAATTTATTACTTTTTTTTCATACAGATAGAACCGTTCAAATGTTCTAATTCTAATAGATGTATACTATTGTTACCAACACATTTATCCGATGAGCCAAAATCAATGACATCTTTAATGCTGAGTGTAGTATCAAAAATACTGTTGTTACCATTGAAATTAGTTTGCATTAAGTTAATATTTTCATCATTTAAATGAATATTAATGAATTTAAGCAAAACAATAACACATAAATATATTGTTTTATAATAAAGAAATATAATGAATAATATGTTAAATACTAATCTAACTTTTTTAATAACATTTATTTCAATCTCATTGTGCAGATTATAATTATTTCTTTAAAAATAATTTAAGAACGCTATGGTTCAACGATATGGCTTTAAGTCTTTGGCATGTTTTTAAGGTGAAATATTTTTCCGAAAAGACAGAACATTCCGAGAGTGCAACGGTAAATTTCAAATTTTTCGCCTGATCGAAACAGTAAACTTGAACCGCTTCAACAATATGGCATGCATTTCGCTCCACTCAGAGTTTCACGCTTTGTTCATGTGGAAAAATAATTGTCATCGGGATAAGGAAATGCTTTTAATTCATTATTTTAGTATGTTTTCAGGTCTCTATAGTTGGGAATTTGAATTTCCTTTGTTTTGGTGCACGATGAGCAATATTCCGATAAATATTTAACTAAATATCTCAAAAGAACAAAATTTCCTTCGATTTTGCGAAAGGTCTAAAACGACTGGAAGTCCAAAATCACAATTTTCGGCGTAAATACAAACAGTAAATGTCGTGAGCATCATGTGATGGTGACGACCGAAAACAAAAACTATCACGTTTTTCAGATAATAATAACTACTGATAATAATCATTACTGATAATCATTAAAAGCGATTCATTAAATGCCGAAGGTGGCATGTGAGTGTTTGCGCCAAGCCTGATACTCTAACTGACAACGCTGTGCTGAGTGCCCTCTTAACTGTCACGCCGACCAAGCTTCCAAACCTTTTTTGAAAAAAATCACTAACACTTTCAACAAAACTCATGTCTAAAATAAAATCCATGTCTACGTCGCGTGCTCAACAGTGATGATCGGAAGTCATACTCATATAACTTATTTGACCGGATTGGTGAATTTTTTTCTTCGAACTTTTGGTCATGACAAGCTTGCGAGTGGTTCCATGCAACGAAATCAGCATGTTCTCGCTCTGTCTGCTTTGTTGGGCAGAACTGGAAAGCATGTTTATTGCGTTAGTTGGAATTGTCCGATGCCGTCCGGAGTTGTCTGGGCGGTCCGGAGTCTTCCCGAGTCGTCCTGGTTCATTTGGAGTCAGCTGGTATCAGAATCGGCTGGACTCACATGTATTTAGAAAAATCCGTTGCTTCAAACTCACATATCAAAATTCATCCCGATTGGACCACTCTTTCTCGAGACATGCAACTGTAAAATTCCTTAACGCAGAACAAATATTTTTCGAACTTTTTGGCAAATTTCTTTAGAATGGATTTACTCAGCCATTTACCGACCAATTTGGACGTCCGCCCCCCAAATGAAATGCCGTGAGGCCACGAACAGTATATTTTTGCCCCCACACCGATTTTTACAATTTTTAGGGTTAAACTAAAAGATACTAGTTTTCGTATATTTATTAAGATTTGCTTATTTGATTTTCCAGACGTCACCTTCAATTGAAATGAATTTTCTCCACGGTACAATGTAAAAGCGTCCCTCGACCTGTCAAAGCTATTTATCAATATGGCCTGGCGGGAAGAGCTATACACCCATCTGTATATTATACCCACTTTGCTTGCTCCTCAGACCGCACCCCTTGGTTCTTTCTCAGACCACCCTTCTCGCCCGTTCCTCATTCCGCATATCTCGCTAGTTACATTGGAATTGAACACCAGCCAACAGATCATCAAAGTAGACAGAGCAAGAAAACATGCTCATTTTGTTGCTTGAGACTAGTGTTGGCCGTTCCGGTCCGAACCTAGTAAAAAAGTTCCGTTCTTTATGTAGGCCGTTCCGTTCCGATCCTTTATACAAAATCGTTCCGTTCCGTTCATTCCGTTCTTTCCGTTCTTTCCGTTCATTCCGTTCATTCCGTTCTTTCCGTTCTTTCCGTTCTTTCCGTTCATTCCGTTCCGTTCCGTTCATGCCGTTCATTCGGTTCATTCCGTTCCGTTCCGTTCATTTCGTTCTTTCCGTTCATTCCGTTCTTTCCGTTCCGTTCAATTCGTTCTTTCCGTTCACTCCGTTCCGGTCTTAGTTGCTTCAATATTGGGGGCCTTCACAATTCTAGTAAGTTTTTTGTATGGAGTTTGACAGTTGGAGGCTGAAATCATGTAAACACTCCATACAAAACCACACAAAAAACTAGCCTGCGATTTTCAGTCTAGAAAATTTTAGCCTAAAAGCTAGAATTAGATTCGAGTACCTGCTCGAAAACACGGTGTTGTTTACATTTATCCCAAGGTGGATTAAAGAAATCAGGTGATGGAATCTGGAATCAAAGTGTATGTAGTCCAGGTGGTCTCATAGCATTTTTTCATAATTAAATTTGAATACCACTTTTTGACAGAACGAGTGAAAACTTTTGCTCCAACGAGCTTTCTGGAGGCTTTACGAATACTCAAAACACTCTTACAATCTTCATTCAGAAGCAGAAGCGATAAAAATCAGCCTTCTTAATTCATACACTTTGGGATAAGCCCACCTGTATATTATACTCAATTAGATAGCTGCTCGAAAACTGCTATACAATGCAAACAGCTGACAGGCTGAAATTTCAGCCTACGAATTTCAAACGGAAAGGGCCCCATTGTTAGCAAGGTGCTGTCGTTCGTGCGTTCCGTTCTTTGAAAAAAAAAATCGGCTTTGTCCGGCTGTTGCTTGCTGCATGCAAGATAACTGTTAACTCTTTCTCGCACACAGTATGTGTTGCCTGTGCTCTCTCCCATGCTCACAGGAATATTCATCGCACTTCGTCGCGTATCGTTTATAAAAATCGCGGTAAGCGAAACCAAAAATGGTGTTGCATTTGGTATTATGGTGCAATTTGTAACATCTATTATACTTTTTGTTATAATTTAGCTTGTCTTAACTAGACAAATAACTATTATAAAATTTAAATCTGTACTCATATGGCAGAACAAAAAAAAAAAAAAAGATGTATTATAATATGCGAGTATGAACAACGAAAAATAAAATGTATTTATTTTTTATGCGACGATATACACTCGATCTTGGCACTCGGCATGATTCCAATATTTAGCCATTCGATTCGAAGCATTATGTTCCATTCGACAACCGTTTGAGTGCCGTGATGTTGTAAACGATTTATTTAAAAAAAGCTATTTGTTTTAAATGTTAAGTGAAATTCAAATAATTAGTCAATCTCGTGATACAATCGTCAACTCGTACCACTCAATAACATCGGCATGGGTAAAAGCCTCGAATGGATCGTGCCCCCATACGCTGAGATGATTATCCTGCTATGGGCATTAAAATTACTGATAGCTAAGCCTATTAGTGGTACAGGAAGGCTTTGACCGAAAATGGTCGTTGCATCTAAAAAGTTTAAAAAATGCTAGATAATAAATGCATGCTGTATAATAGCACAGCTGGTACAGCTTACTGGACATAGGTCAACATCTAGATTTGGGGTACAACCCATCTAGATTTGGTATCAGGTATGATTTCAGATTGAAGAAACGCCTTTTCATATCCTGTAACACATAACAACCATACGGATAAGAATAAGAATAAGCAATTGTGAGAGAAAGGACCGAGAGAGAACGAATGAAGCGATTGCCCAAGCGAGTCAAAACGCTCGAAAGTAGTAAGGAAAGTAGAATATGAAGTAGCCTTCTACTTCCCGTTCTACTTTGGTTGCTTAAAATCAGAAGAATGTAGAACATGTGGGTTCCAGGAAAGAGCAAAACAATGTGTTCTCGCGTGTACACCAAACCACACACACGCACGCGACGACTCACTCACGCTTACGTTCTTGTTCTACGCCCCTCCCCCTTCTCACTCGCCCCACAGATCTATTTTTAGAACATCACTCACTTCCATCGACGGCGGTCGATGTGACGATGTGTGTCGTCGCGGCGTGTGTGTTGTCGATTTGATCAGAAAAACTTTTTTCTTCAGACCAAATATCTCTGACTTGGAGCGTCGGCGTTCCGATTTAACCATCGCGACTTAGATCAGTGCGCGCTGTTAAAACAACCTTTTGTATTGTGTTGTATGTAGCGTGCGCGCCAAAACTTTAAGAGTGCGCGGAGAGTGAATGTGGTTTTTTGTGGGTGGGGGAATGAGATACAGAGACAAATTTCGCTACACATTAACACATACATTCTCACTGCACGGGTTGAACTGCGAATACTCAGTTCTGAGAGAATATACTCGAGCGCTCGCGCATGAGTGCAAGCAAGCGCGGTATAGAGGATAGAGCGTGACAAACGATTATTTTGCTCCAAGCTTTCTACTTTTGTCCCGTTGGGTGATGGAGCAAACGCCATCACGAAAGATTTGTAGCGAACCAAAATGCAAATAAAGTGAAGCAAGTTTTTTAACTTTGCGAAAGCAATTTTTAAAGAAGCAGGACTTCGGCTCTTTTCTATTTGCTATTCTAGTTACATCCGTAACACATATGGTTCTTTAAAAAAATAATTTCTAACCTAGAACCGCCATATCGGACATTTTTGTCCCATTTTGTGATGGCTAGTATTCCTGCTGGCAACGAGTGACGGATGTGCTTCTGCAAGACTGAGAAGAAGGAATGCGTAGAAAGTACTCCGTGTAAAATGCCAGTAGAAGCTGGCCTTTTCATTATTTTTATAATATTTTGGATCTGGCGGAAATCAATACATGGGTCTTGTACAAAGAACTTACAAAAGAAAAGATATCCAGACGCGATTTTCTTTTCAAGCTAGGCGAAGATCTTTCCAAAGAACATGTGGAAAATAAGAGCGTTAACGCTAAATTGCCTGTATCAGGTGTTGGAAGGTCTCGTCAGCGCTGCCAGGTTCACATGTCTTGTAATGAGAGCAAAAGTGCTAACGAATTCTACACATAAAATAGACCATTACGTAAAAAATGTACTAAAATAGTTTCGTGCGTATACTTTTCATGTGAGCCAGGTTCTGATGAAGCAATGTAATATTTTGTCCTGATGCCAAGAAACCTAAAGATGTGTTATAGACGAATGAAATAATTAATCTAGATGTTCCTTTGGTTAAGAAAAAAAGCTTTGTCATCTTCTTTTGCCATTTAGAGCTGTATTGACATCGAATGTTTGTAATGTTTCTTAAGGGAGTCACAGACCTTTACGTAGACCCAAACAACTTAGAACAAAAGAATTGTTTTATTATCATAAAAACACTACTTATCATTTGACTGTTTAAATAATTTACAGCTATAAGCCTCAATTTGCCGGTCTCGTAGTACAGTCGTCAACTCGTACGACTTAACAACATGCCCGTCATGGGTTCAATCCCCAAATAGACCGCGCCGCCATACGTAGGACTGACTATCCTGCTATGGGGGGGGATCAATTAGTCACTGAAAGCCAAGCCCACAAGTGGGTACAGGCAGGCCTTGACCGACATCGGTTGTTGAGCCAAAGAAGAAGAAGAAGAAGCCTCGATTTACAGTCGTTCAATCCTGTAAGGAATAATTATAAGCGTTTATCACTAGAAGCCCTCTAATGTGATATTAATGCAAATAAAACTGACCTTGGTATCTTTGGTATGTGGTATATATGATCTCAATTTGATTTTTTATGTTAAATGAGTTGCTAATCAAGCTTTATTTTAAATAATTATGATGTTTATCAACACTTCGACCGCCGGCCTGGCCTCACAGTTTTTCGGGTTGCATGGCGCATGGCAAGCGAGCGATGAAAGCGACAATTTGTCGTGCGATTGTTATCATTCTTTTGTTTCAGTGCGATAACCGGCGTAGCACATATCGTTCTCGTTCTCTCTTTCCTACCTCATTCATTCTCAAGAGAATTACTGAGCGTCAGATACAAAACTGAGCGGTGAGCAAACCCGTCATGCGATTTCATATGACGCGGCGCTTAAAGAGTTAATTATTTAACCACAAGAAACCCTTAGGTAAACATGTCTACATATGTTTACATAACAAACAGGACAAAATTATCTCATATGGCGGTTCTAGTAAGGTTGAAGGGTCCGGCGGTTCTAGTGTTAAGGGCACTTCACATGGTAGCAAGCAATCAACAATTCAACCGTTTAGAATAGTTTTTATCGTGTGCATATGTAATCTACGTTGGGGCAGTCTCAAGATACACTTGTCAAGTCGTACGACTTACACCTGTTTCCATCTACGTTCGAATCTCGTGCCATTTGCATTGAATCGCAAACCGCCTGCTTCGAATCGCATGCCACTACGATCGATTGCGTGCAACCATGGTTGAATCGCGTGCCACTACGATTGAATCGTGCGCCGCTACCATTGGATTTCTGAAAGGTAGGGCATAGCAAACTGTTTGTTTGCGTTTGAAAGCTGCTTCTTTCGTCGCCAATGGCAATCGTTTGTGTATTCTAATAAAAGGTAATTATTCACTGATTACACGTAAAATCCTTGTTATCAACGAATATCGTGGTCCCTGTTGATGGTAAAATCCTTGTTTTCAACTAATATTCGGTGTTCGTTGTTGATGGTAAAATCCATGGTTTCAACCAATATTCGTGGGGTTTGCCTATAATCAGAGAATAATTCCCTTTTATTAGTATTTTACAAACAAAATGCCGTCGGCGAAGAAAGAAACAGATTTCCAACGTAAACAAACAGTTTACTATGCTCTTGCTTTCCGATATCCAATGGTAGCGGTACACGATTCGATCGTAGTGGCATATGATACGACCATAGTGGAACGCGATTCAACCGTACTGGCACGCGATTCAACTGGGGATGCACGCACTCGATCGTAGTGCCAAGCGATTCGAAGCAGGCGGTTTGCGATTCGAACGTAGCTGGAAACAGGTGTATCAACAAGCCCGTCAAGCGTTTAAGTCCCGAAAGAACCGCGCTCCCATACGTAACACAGTCTTTCCTGCTATGGTGGATACATCAGTCACTGAAAGCTAAATCCACTAGAGTGTGGTACAGGCAGGCCTCGACCGACATCCCATGTTGTACACAAGAGGAATAAAAAGTTTGCAACCCACAAACCGTGTTCTAGATTCTATGTTCCATTGCTTGAAAATGATTGTATATCTAGAACGGGAGAACAATGCAATATTGTAATATTTTTAATTGTATTAGTGTACATTTCAGCACGAATGAGTGTTGAAGTACGTTAATTTGGCAAGTTATGTTGATCCCGTACCCTAACAACACAAAAAACTCATTTTACAGGGTTTTACAAGTCAGAATCAAATGTCAGCAAAACAATTTCAGAAGCTCAAGATGCAGTTTAGCTGTCAAAAGTTGTTGTTTCACCGCACCGATGCTATTTTCAATAGCGATTATTCGTATATAAATGAATCATTTAGTGTATTTCTAGCATTATATTTATGTAACATTACGTATTTATTGTAAAAAATGAGTTTTTCTGTGCAAAAAGCTACGAGCACTAGCGTATGTAAACATGTACAATGTTTATGTAGCCTTTTGCACAGAAAATCGCCATTTTTACCAAAAATACGTGATATTTCATACATATAAACGCATAACAGCATTGATCTCAATCATATAATCTCAAAATGCGTGTTTGAATTTGCGAAACGATGCGAGAGGCCTCTAAAATACAACTTGAGCGATTTAAAAATCAAATTGCGCTTGTGAAAAATAGCATCGGTGCGGTGAAACAACAACTTTTGACAGCTAAACTGCATCTTGAGTTTCTGAAATTGTTATGCTGACATTTGATTCCGACTTGAAAACCCTGTATTTGTTATATTATCAATGCTTTCTACAGTCATTGCTATAAATTTGACACAAATCGGAGAAGCGTTATCAAAATTACATATATTCAGGGGTGGCAATTCGGCATTATTGAATGCTGATTGCGTCTAAATGATCCTTTAGAGGCAAACAATAAGACACGCTGTACAAAATTGATGCCTTGGAGACAAAAATAGGTGTGTTTGAGCCAAAATATTGCAGCTACGACTGTAAATTGAAGCGGCAACAATATGCGTATTGATTATATTGGAACTTTCCGTAAAGTAGCTATTGTTTGTTATGAAACTCCCTGTTTCCTATGAAGTTTGTCGATCTTGGCTACAACAAGTAAATATTAGGTCACGGGCCATGGGGATTCTCAACGCTCATTTTCTCGAGAAACGTATGTTCCATATTAGGCCGCAGGGCCACGGGGCTTTCTCAAGCTGAGAAAACATTCTCAAGCACTAATTTAAGTTTCTCAAGCACTCAAAACTTGTTCTCAAGCGCGAGCTCGTGGCCATCGTCAATTTTTCTCATTCTGAGAAACTGATAAAGCCACTCGAGCAGTATTTGGAGCTTTAAATAGAAAATAAATTTGTAATCGGATTTTTTTTTAGACTTTTTCAATTATAAAAATTGAATACATTTTCCAAAGTGATAACCGATAAACGAATAGCACAATTACTCATATTTCAGTTAGCCGATCGCTGCAATCGTCAATTTTCTCAAAGATTCGCAAAGATTCTCAGCGTCTTATGTTATGCCTGATGTTTGAGAGTCTTTGAAAATCTTTGAATATATGGTCGGCATTACTTTCTTACAGCATTAAAATATAGAAAGCATTGTTTACCTATGAAAATCGTTAATTTTTTGCATCAAAACGTGTGGAATACCCGGGTATGCCGGTTGCCAACTTACGTGTGTAAATCTGGTTGCCAACTCTACGCTTAAAGTTTTAATTGGAATTCAATCTTCTGACCTGCATGTCCAAAAGAATGGTGTTCCGCAGGGTGCCATTCTCTCAACCACTCTTTTTCTGATCAGTGTAGAATCCCTCTTCCGCCCATGCACAGTAACATTAAATGTTTTATGTGTGTTGATGATATAGTTCTTGTATCAGCATCCAACAATAGAACCGAATCACGTACAACTTTACACGAAGGAGTCAATTTAGTTCAGAAATGGTCACGTTCAACAAGTTCACACTCCAAATCCAAGATACTTCACATCTGCAATAGCAAATATCATACTCTAAAACCCATAACATACAATAACTCAGTAAAACCAAATACACGCACAAATAGTGACTTTTGATGGTCATTTCACATTTAAAGCACATACTACACGGGTCAAAAGAGAAGCGAAGAACCAGAATGTTCAGAATGCTTGATAACGCTCAACAACACGCCTATCGCCAAACACAACTTCAAATCACCAATAGCTGGCTTCTAACAAAACTACTCTAAGGCATTGAAATAGTCTCCCGGCAACGGGAAAATTTCCAAAAACAAATTGCACCACTCTACCATACCACCATCCGCTGTGCTACTGGGGCTTTCATCACGAGTCCCATAGCATCAATTATGTGTGAAAGCGGACTTCAACCCTTAGACCACATTATCACCGACAAGATAGTAGCAGCTGCAGGACGAATGATGGAGAAAAACATCAAGGCCGATGCCCTAATCCAAAGGGCAAACGCGGAATTCACCACACTAACAGGACAAACACTGCCCTCAGTCACCAAACTCATCTAAATCGGTTGGCGCCCCTGGTACTGCCGCCCACTATATATAGACTGGACCATCAAATATCAGCTTAGGGCTGGTTGCAATAGTGTCATTGCTAACTATCATTTTGTCGAACTCGTTCAGCAAAACTACCATAACCACCATCTCACATTCACAGATGGATCAGTACAAAACGGTTCTGGCAGTGGAATCTACTCCAGCATCGACAATAGCGCCATCCGACTACCAGACCACACCTCAATCTTCACCGCTAAAGCAATAGCTTTGATTATTGCTGCTGATGAAGGCCTACGCAGAGACAAACCCAGCGTGATCTTCACCGACAGTGCAAGTGTCCTTCAAGCACTTGAATCTGGAACCACCCGCGACCCGAACATCCAACAACTCTGCAATATACTGAATTCACCCCTAGTCACATTCTGTTGGATTCCTGGTCACATAGGTATCCAGGGAAACGTAATAGCAGAACGACTAGACAACGCAGGACGCAATAACCCGGCCTTCTGCCATAACACTCTTCCATGCCGTGACTTCATTCGCTTTAACAAAACCAACATCGCCAATTCCTGGAATGTTTATTGGGTTAGCAGCGGCCGCACTTTCCTAAGAACCATCAAGACCATAACACCGCTATGGAAAGGCCATCCATCACACCTAGACCAGAGAATCCTATTACCACTTCGGATAGGCTCAGCCACACCTTTTTATTGCAAAAATCAAGCCCACATCTAAGCAGTTTCTGTGGCGTCGACATTACCGTCCGTTATGGTTAACCGAATGCCATAATTATACGGCGGAACGCATCACCTGCAAATTGGATCACAGCATCGACACAGCAGCGATTGCCAGCGTAAACTTTTAAAATTCCTTCGTATCACTAATCTGTATGAACAACTCTAACCAAAACCACATTTGTAACAAACAATAAAATCAACGAATAGCTTTTAGTAAACCGGGGCTACCCGGTATAAGGTAACTGCAAGCCAGAAATGGCTTGCAAAGAAGAATGTTAGATTTTAAGTATAGAACTAGCTGATTTACCCGTTTTCACACGGGATAAAATTGATGTCTCGTTTTAATTAAAAATAGAAGAATTTGTAATCCTAGAAATACAAAATACGAAGAAATGATTACAATGATTACTATGATTTTATCCCAAAGCTTCGATTCTTCTTATCGGTCGTAATAACAGTAGGTGATTAAGATCTGCTATGACAAACATCCGTTTGGGTACTGCTGGGTTATTGGTTTACCACGGAGTTTATTGGACCCGTAAACCATGTACCATATAAAGGTACTCCCCGATATATGCTATTAATGCAGACTGGAGGCAATCGCGTATCTCGAATATTAGCGTAAGTTGAATTTTGATGTTTTCGTAGCAAATTTTCGTATCATTCTGCTTGAATTAGCTTAGCCATCAAATTAGTTGTTTGATCTGCTTTCAACTAAAAATTACAGTTTTGTACCATTTGAAATGATTTTTAAAATTCGATCAAAAGGGAATTTATTTTGAGTTTGACATTTGATGTGTCAAATTAGTATAAGAACTGTCAAATTAAGAAAATCGCGTATAGCGAAATTACGTATATCGTGTATGGCGTATATCGAGGTGTATGGCTTTTGAAATGGTTTTTAAAATTGGAATAAAAGGGAAGTTATTTTGCATTTGACATTCGATCTGTCAAATTTGTACAATTTGCTGAAAGAACTGTCAAATTTAGAACATAACGTACCAAAATCGCATACATCGAATATGGCGTATATCGGGGAATATCTGTACTCATATACCAGCGCTAAAAAGCTTTCGCGATTGCAAGGCCTCATGTGAGCTCGCAAACTGCTCGAATTTGCTTGCGGGGTTTTGAAACCAGTGTAAACTACACTTAACACCGAGTGTCAAAGTGCTGTATACAACAACAACAATATTGCTCTTGGTATGGGATTAGAGAATTGCAATTAAATTAAGTTTATTGTAACATCTGAAAATGATGTACGTCTTAAAACCGATTCTCATACCACCATAATGTGTGTGCAAAGTTTCATTGAAAAATGATCCAACCGTTTCGGAGGTTGCTCGCAACAAACACCGTGACATGTGATTTTTTATACAAATAGAAGATTAATCTACCAATTGAAGGAGGCGAATGAGATCAACCAATTCGAGTAGATAAATTTATTTGTCGATATAACGAAATCAGTGTAGCCGTCCCTACTGAATAAAAAAAAATAACGAAATCAGTGGTTAATTTTCTAGTTCGGCAGATTGGCAACGGGTGTCAATGTGCGTGACATTCTGTCGTCCTCCTGAACGATGACAAGTAGCAGCGCGACTGACAAGACAAGTACAGGGGTCGACACGGCTGCCCACAACAAAAAGCTACTAGAGAAAATGTACTTATGGTGGTGCAATTTGCAGTGGTAGAGATGTGTTTTACTGGATTCAAGTACCAGCAAGGTAAATATTTATACATATTTTTACACATATCAATTGGAATATGTTTTATCTTCGAAATCACAACCATTTTTAGCATAAAACACAAGAAATTTTCTAAAAAAATACATATTTTTGTGACTGCTTTGTTGTATCTAAAATGGTTGTACGGTTCCTATAATCGTCGTATTGTGTTTCAATATTGGGGCCCTTTCCATAGTAAGTTTGTAGACTGAAATTTCAGCCTGTCAGCTGTTTTCATTGTATAGCAGTTTTCGAGCAGCTATCTGAGGGAGTATAATATACAGGTGGGCCCATCCCAAGGTGTATGAGTTTAGAAGGGGAATTTAGACATGGCACCTTAGTCCACAAACTGGTACAAACATCATGTGCAATGTGAAAGTAAGTTCAAATAATTATTTTTAAAAAGATGTACATGTAAAGTAATTATCTCTCCTAGTTTTTTTTCTACAGCCAACCAAAAAAAGGCAATTTTTTATGTAAACTTTACGGGAATATTGATCTCGAGTTTGAACATACCGAACAATCCGTCATTTTATAGTGCTTTAATTAAAGTTGAAAGAATTCGATGGTATCAAAAGCTATTCGAAAAGATTACCAGTAATTATTAGTAATCAGTAATTAAGATAATCAGTAATTAATAAGTAATTACGAATAGTCCCATCGATCAAAATCAGTCAAACCCATTCGTGGGCCGCATTTGACCCGCGGGCCGGACTTACCCGACCGCTGTTCTAAACGAAAGATTAATGAAATCCAGAATTGCGCTGGTTTCTTATTTATTGCCTCGCTGCAGGACTGTAAACAGCCCACGACGGTCCTCCGCTGAGACGGGAGGTTATTGGAGAGGCCTTTGCAAGCCATCCTCGTAAAACCATAAACGAAACAAAAAATAAAAATAAATCATCTGTTCTACGCAACAAATTGTCAATCAAAAGAAGAACAGTATCGGACCAATCGATTCAGACCCACACAAAGGACAAGGATTAACGTTTGAAAGCTCGGGACATAGAACTGCTAAACCCTCTCATCGGATGACTGACTGATCGTATAACGAAACACCCGTATTGCGCACGATGAGGTCTGAACCCGCGGCTTCGAGATAGTAGCACTTCAGGAGTTGTGCTAGAAAGGCATGATGGTGCGCCAGTACCGTAGCAACTGCACGATCTACTAGAACGCTGGAAAGACGCGCGAGTGATCGGGTGGTGGCCAGATTCTTCAACCTGAGTATTATGAATGTGGACAGTCCGCACCTTGAGAGCACCGATGACGAAAAGGAGGCCTTTTATATGCAGCTAGAGAGGGAATACGACAACTGCCCAAAATATGATGTGAAGATCGTTCTAGGAGACTTGCTCGGGTGGAAAAGGAGAAGGCATACACACCAACAATCGGAAGTTTTAGCGTTCACCAGCTGACAAACGACAACCCTACTACAAAGATAGAGCTATTTACAGGCGAGTACAAATGTGTAAATGTGCTCGTTCACTTTCCGCCAACGCGCTCAGTTTGATCTGCTCGCAGGGGCGTGCTGATATCGGTGTCTCGCTTGCACTGCTGCACCACACGAAATCCTCAGTACAGCTCAAGGATCCGCAGCGAGCAGCCACGTGTGTGTCAGCTTCCTGACCGCTTGGTGTTATCATTTTGTGAAGTGTTCAAGTTCAAGTGTTAGCTCTGTAATGGGATGGGATCCGAAGCCCTCCGAGGGATAACATAGGCTCTCCCATCCAACTCCTATTCCGACACGTCCTCGTCGTGCAGAGTGGTAACATGTGTCACCACATATCCAAGCTTGGGTACACGGGCTAGATCCAACCCCTTGGGCGGATGGTGGCATATGGCGAACCAGGAGGGGGGTGGGTATCCCGGGAAACTGGGTGCCTGAACGTCGGGGGGCAACCCGACGCAAAATAAAACGGCCACGTGGGCGCAGGGCCAGTCACCCAGTCTCACGTAACAACTGACTACAGAAAGCATCAGAAGGATACGAAACGGACTTAACGATACCGACCCAACGCAATGCCCCTGGAACTGGCAGACGAAGGCGCGAGACCGTGAGCGGTTTCGGACACTCCAGAGGCAGGCCAAGACCGCAAAGCGGTTGTAGCGCCGGATAAGAAGAAGAAGAAGAAGTGTTCAAGTGTTGTGCACATTGAAATGAAGCTGCGCGAATGATTCGTAATGTATGTTTTGTAGATCGCGCAGCCTCATTTCATACTTTTTTTAACAACGTGTGCAACCGGATCTACGCAGATATTCAGCCACTTCAACCTTTGCACCATAGGAGCGATCGATTTTAAATGTTAAATATTGTGTGTCAACGTACGTGAATGTGTGAAATCATGTAATTTAACAGTTTCAATAAAGTGATGAAAAAAGAAAGATCTAAGCGTGTTTGTGTTTTTGTTTGGAGAATCTCTCCGTGGTGAACAACCAACGGAGTCAGGCCACCCCAAGGCTCAACCTGGACCGGTTGAAGTGTGCTGATGTGGCAGAGAGGTACGCGACAACGCTTGGGAAGCGTTGCTTAAATTATTGCTTAAAAACAATAAGTCTGCTGGCAGTGATGAGGCGGGAGTCGAAATGCATCGGCTGATTGTGAAAGCCTGTGAACAAGAGGAACTACCGGATGAGTGGAAACTGGGTGTCATTCATCCAGTCTACAAAAAGGACGACAGGCTGGATTGCTCGAATTTTCGAGCCATCACTATCCTCAATGCCGCCTACAAGATCCTGTCCCAGATCCTGTTATGCAGACTTGCGCCCCTTGCTACAAATTTTGTCAGCAGCTACCAAGCTGGGTTTGTTGGCGACAAATCCACCACCGACCAAGTTTTTACGTTGCGGCTAATCCTCCAGAAGTGCCGAGAACGCTAAAATCCCAACGCACCACCTGTTCATCGTCTTCAAGGCGGTCTACGACACCATATACAGAAGTGAGTTATGGGACATCATGCAGCGGTACGACTTCTCTGGGAGGTTGATCCGGCTGTTACCCAATGAGACATTTTGGACCTAGCTTGAAGAAAAATTCGGCTGTATTGCTTTATCTTTTACACCGCACCTGCTTGCACACATTCGCGAGCGTTGAAATATACTCTCCTGATTTTATGTTCTCGCGAATTGCCTGCTGCTGTAAGAATGTATGAGTGAATGTGCAGCGTTTTTCTCTATACTTACTCTTCTCTCCCCTCGTTCGTACTACCTTCTTCCATCAATTCGATGCGCGATTCGACCGCGCAGTAACATTTGTCAGGTTCCGTCGCAATGAAAGACTGTACGAAAATATACACGACATTTTCATTTAGCTTTGATGGTCCACACGGAACCCCGATACCCCAAACACCACCGGCAAATTTCAAATTTTTAGATATTGACAGTGACGGTAAGTGCGCTCCCCCCTCTACTCATTATTAGATTATATTTAAACCTCTTGCTACATCTCCTCCCCATTCTCCCTCTCTTAGAACTCATACAAATAAAATTCGTGAGAGAAGGAGGAGAGAGGCAGGAGCATCCGCTTTTTGCTCTCGCTCAAAAAATAAGTCTAAAATTGTCTGCCTTTGGGTACAAGTATGGGTACTGAGATAGGACCCCATCTCAGATCCATAGTTTTACCCAAGCAGTTCAAGGTGAGAGTTTCGAACTTTACATTGGAGGATTTCGAATCTCACAGGCCCAAGGAAACATTTTGGACCTAGCTTGAACAAAAACTAGGCTGTCTTGCTCTATCTTCTATACCGCACCTGCTTGCACTCATTCGCGAGCGTTTTAATATACTGTCCCGATTTCATGTTCTCGCGAATTGCCTGCTGCTGTAAGAATGTATGAGTGAATGTGTAGCGTTTTTCTCTGTGCTTCCTCTTCTCCCCCCTCGTTCGTACTCCCTTCTTCCATCGATCCGATGCGCGATTCCTGATTCGACCGCGCAATAACATTTGTAAGGTTCCGCCGCAATGAGATACTGTACGGAAATATACAAGACATTTTCTTTAAGCATCCGTGGTCCACACGGAACGCCGATGAACCAAACACCACCCGCCACTGTCAAATTCTCGATATTGGCGGTGACTGGTGAATGTATCCCTCCCCTCCCTCATAAACTTTAATTCACTTACTTCTCATCTCCTTCCCTTTCCCCTTCTCCTAGAACTCATACAAATGGAATTCTAGAGAGAAGTGGAGAAGAGGGGAGGAATCAGCTTTTAGCTCTCTCTCTCAAAAAATAAGTCCAAAATTGTCTGCCTTTGGGTACCAGTTTGGGTACTGAGATAGGGCCCCATCTCAGGTCCATAGTTTTACCCATTCATCGCGTTTTGGACGTTTGGGGGGGTCTGAGACAAGGTGACGGACTCTCATGTCTGCTCTTCAACATCGCTCTGGAAGGTGTCATTCGAGGCGCGGGGCTAGACCACGACATCCGTGACACCATCCTCTACCTGTCTCTCCAATTTCTTGGCTTCGCGGATGACATCGACATCATCGGCAGGACAACAGCAAGAATTGGATTGAGAATCAATGCGATGAAGACGAAGTACCTGTTTGCCGGTGACTCAGACTATCAGGGAAGCAGTGTATTAGATGACTGCGACAATCTCGAGATAGTAGAGTAGTTTTGCTATCTCGGGACTATCGTTACTTCGGACTACGACATCAGCAGCGAGATCCGGAAACGCATTATGAAGGGGAATCGTGCATACTATGGACTTCATCGACTGCTGAGATCCAGAAGACTTCGAACCCGCACGAAATGTGAGATATATTGCACATTGATTCGCCCGGTGGTTCTCTATGGACACGAGTCCTGAACCATCCGAGCGGAGGATGCAAACGCTCTGGGCGTGTTTGAGCGACGCATCCTCCAGACCATCTTTGGCGCTGTGTTCAAGCATGGAGTGTGGAGGAGAAGGATGAACCACGGGGTTGCTGAGCTGTACGGCGAACCAAGCATCCCGGCGGTGGCGAAGGCTGGCAGGATACGATGGCTGAGGCAGTTTATGAGGATTGCGGTCTCATGCCCCACCAAGAAGATGTTCGACAGCGATCCCCAGTTCGGCTCGAGGAGCAGGGCACACAGCGAGCTCTATGGCTAGATCAGGTGAAGCGAGACCTGTCGGAAATCGGGTGTCTACATGGAAGGGAGGCTGCATCAAAGGACCAAGCATCCTGGAGAACAATTGTTATTGATTGGATGTTTGTTTACGATGCATCTAGCTCTTACTATAATCAAATAACGTTATTTTCGGCAGTCCATTTTCAATAGCTACGCCTGAATGAACTGCGATAGAAGGCTGTTTTATTTAAATTTCATAATCTTTTTTCATTTATAAATATTCTGATCCATTGTCTGCTCTAGTGATGGGCGGGTTGACCCGAACCTATCGGGTCGGAGCCATCCGTAAGCGACCCGGAGTCGTTCGGGTCGACCCGAAATGTACAAGTTGGTTCAGTGGGTACAACTAATCCTGTAGGTGCGAGAAAGCATAAGGTCCGACTCCGACCCGTTGGTGCAACGAGTTCGGGTCGGGTCGGGCCGCGCTAGGTTCGATACCCGATACGAACTCGCTGCACCAACGGGTTAGAGTCGCTGCACCCACGGGTCAAACTGAACTTACCGTGGGTCGACCTGCCCATCACATTAAATATGTATATATATATATATATATATATATATATATATATATATATATATATATATATATATATATATATACATATACATATATATATATATATATATATATATATATATATATATTTACCTCTGATACCCCCTACTACCGGTCGACCACCACCATCCACCATTGAAGTTCAATCTCAACATTGATACTCCTACCGCCCAACTACCATCTAATGTTGCGGAAAGGCGGCTCAATTTTAGTCGTATTAATTTGCCTAAGCTCGAGAGATTGATCTCACAATATGACGAATCTTTTGACTGCTCGAACTTTTTTCAGTGTCGGACAAATCAATAGGACCACTTATCAATTTATTATTCACTTATCATATTTCATGACTTAAAGTTAATCAATCTTTACCATACTTTCATGAAAGCACTATTAGAATGTTTACTTTAAGAATGTTTTAAAGTTTGGTGAAAAGTTGAGAAACAAAAAAGTTATGATAAGAAATGTAAAAATTACCCAAAAATCATGCGCCAAAATAATAGGACCAGTTTAGAAAATTTTAAAATAGTTATCATTTATTATTATTAAATAACATTTTTCGATGTTATTGAGTTGTCGGATAACTTAACTTAAATTAGTGAAATAATGCGTATACATTTTTTTTTGTAGAAACGCTTAGCGCAGTGGCAATTCGCTGTGTCTTTAATTAACATGCTCTAATTTACTAATGCGAGAATATTACGGCACTCGCTTGAGGGTTTTGAGTTCCCTTTGCACGGAGAGACGAAATAGTGGTGAGTACCTTCGGCTGTGGGTATAAAAGCGCGTCACAGCGCTGGATCGCTTACACTGTATTCTTAGCCGTTGCCTAGAACACTTCACACGATCAATTAGTTCGTGTATTTTTGGGTGCACTACTTCAAGCGCTTGATTGAAGGAATTCCAACGATGGGCCGTAGTGCACACTCCACACAACAACAGCGTTTCGATATCAAACCTTTGTCCGCTGCTAGGTACTCCCAGCGAAAAATCGCGGAAATACTTGGCCGATCCAAAACATTTGTGTATAACGCGCTGCATAGCACGGGCACGAAAATACCAACGGGTCGGCCACGCAAGACAACCGCTAGGGATGATGCTCGGATGACGCGATTGTGCAAGGCTGATCCTTTCAAATCGGCCAGGACAATTAGAGACGAGCAGCAACTTTCCGTAAGTGATCGGACAGTGCAGCGTCACCTATTTGAAAACAACCTGGTCGGCCGGAATCCCCGCAAAGTTCCGTTGCTTCGACGGTGCCACATTCAAGCCCCGTTGCAGTTTGCTCGAGAGCACTACGACTGGGCAGGTGAAAACCTGAACAAGTGGCGAAATGTACTGTGGTCGAACGAGTCCAAACCAGTCCGGACGAATGGTCGGAACTTGGTAGGTTCGGATGGGAAACTCTTTGTGCGTCGTCCAAAGAATACCGCCTACCGGCCACAGTACACTTTAAAAACCGTGAAGCACAGCGGAGGCAACATAATGGTTTAGGCATGTTTCTCTTGGTACGGTGTCGGTCCTATCTTTTGGATAAAAGATATCATGGACCAACAGCGATACTTAAACATCATCCAAACTGTCATGCTGCCTCATGCAGAGTGGGAGATGCCATTGAAATTGCAATTCATGCATGACAACGATCCAAAACATACCGCAAAAGCGGTTAAAAAATGGTTTGTTGATCAAAAAATTGACGTCATGAATTGGCCTGCACAATCGCCTGACCTGAATCCGATCGAGAACCTGTGGAAGATTGTTAAAGCTAAGCTTCCACCGGCAGGTTCTCGAACTAAAGAGAAACTGTGAAAGCATATAGAGAATGCTTGGTACAGCATTCCGCCATCGACTTGTAAAAGTTTGGTGGAATCCATGCCTAAAAGGATGCGAGCTGTCATCCGGAACAAAGGGCATGAAACAAAATATTAAATGCTACCAAGTTAGCCCAGGATAAGGCTGTTTTGTTATTTTCTTTAGTTTTTCAAATGTACGGGCTGGCCACATTGCGAATTAAAAGCCGGAGTTGTTGATAAATGATAAATGGTTAAAATATTAAAATTTTCTATACTGGTCCTATTATTTTGGCGCAAGATTTTTGGGTTTTTTAAATATTTCTTATCATAACTTTTTTGTTTGTTAACTTATCAACAAACTTTAAAAGCAGACTTTAAGCCAACATCCGAAAAGTGCTTTCATGAAAATTTGGTAAATATTGATTCACTTTAGGCAATGAAATGTGGTAAGTGAATAAAACATTATTAATTGGTCCTATTGATTTGTCCGACACTGTAACTCTTGATCATGCTGTCGATGATTTCTCTCAGTTTATGCGAACGGCACTTAACGAATGCGTCCCCGTCAAAAAGCCGCATCGAGGTCCGGCCTGGGGTGACCGCACACTACGTACATTGAAAAGAGCGAAACGTGCTGCATATCGTAACTCGCGTGATCAAAGGTGTCCCGCTTTGCGGGTTTACCACAATAGCGTCCACGCACTTTATCGACGTTATAACAGAATCTTCCACCGCAGGTACGTAATATAGAAAAAAAAGCTGCGCGTGCATGCTCAACACTTCTGGACCTACGCAAACAATAAGCGCAAATCTTCCGGTTTCCCAGGTTTGATCCGCTACAAGGGGAACCGAGCTTGCACACTCCCAGATATGTGCGTATTGTTTGCTACACGTATTGAGGACACTTTTGTTTCTGAAAACATGCACCCCGAGGCTCTTCATGTTGCACTTAATAACACACCCGCAGATGCACTTCGTCCCATGCTTCCGGTCATTAATACCTCGTCAATCACCTGCGCCATAGACCGCCTAAAGATGTCCTACACCGCCGGCCCTGATGGCATCCCGGCAGTGATCCTGAAAAAGTGCACTGCGTCGATTGCTCCGATACTAGTAAAAATCTTCGAGGAATCACTACGTTCATGCACCTTTCCTGTCTCCTGGAAGGTCTCATGGTTAACACCAATCCATAAGAAAGGCTGCAAGAATGAGGCTTCTAACTATCGCGGCATTACATCGCTAGGGGCCATTGCAAAAGTGCTTGAGCTGCTTGTTTATGAACCGTTACTGGCCTCTACCCGCAATTACATCAGCCCGGATCAGCACGGAGTTGTCCCTAACAGATCAACAACCACAAACCTTACGCAATTCGTCAGTAGCTGCCATAAATCCATTGATGCTCGCCTTCAAGTAGATGTCATTTACACCGATTTAAAAGCCGCCTTCGATAGGATATCTCACGTCATATTAATAGCAAAACTCGACAGACTTGGCCTCTCAGATCCCCTAGTTGCTTGGCTGAGATCATACCTAATGGGCCGCACTTATTCCGTTAGGATGGGGCCCCATTTATCTAGATCCCTCCGTGCTTCTTCTGGCGTCCCTCAAGGCAGCAATCTGGGACCTTTACTATTTGTCCTATATATAAATGATGCTCTTAAGCAATACGGCCTTTTTGGACCGTTACTCCTGAATAAAAAAAAAAAATGATGTCTCCACGATCCTTCCTGCAGATAATCACCTGCTCTATGCGGACGGCATCAAAATCTTTCGGCAAATCCAGGGACCAGACGACCATCGCATACTCCAGGCTTCACTAGAAGAATTCGATAACTGGTGCACGCGAAACTCCTTAACCATTTGTGTTGATAAGTGTGTTACCATCACCATCAACCGTTCGCGCTCTCCAGTGCATTTCGACTACACGCTAAACGGGCAAACTTTGCAGAGAGTCGATTGTGTCAAGGACTTGGGTTTTTTCGTCGACGCGAGACTCACGTTTGAGCAACACCTTGATCACGTTGTGACAAGATGCAGTCAATTGTTAGGTTTAGTCGTTAACATGACTCGCGAGCTCTCTGACCCAATCTGCACTAAAACTCTTTATTGTGCTCTTATTCGATCAGTGCTGGAGTATGGCAGCGTTGTGTGGTGGCCCTCCTCTGCTCGGGGGGTTGCGCGCTTGGAGTCCATCCAGCGTAAGGCTACCCGTTTCGCGCTCCGTTCATGGGGCAGCAACAACGACTACACAACAAGGTGTTTGTTGCTCGGGTTACCCCAACTCGACGACCGAATACGAAATGCTAGGCTGGCTTTTATCGTTGGGCTTCTCAATGGTAGCATCGATTGTCCGGTTTTGCTCTCGTCGATACAGCTGTACGTGCCTGCAAGAACTCTCCGCCCTCGGGCGATGCTGGCCATCCCAGAGACAAGGACCGCCTTCGCCTCCCGAGACCCGTTTTTGCGTATATGTCTTGCTCTGAATGCGGAATCTGATGCGTATGAGCCCGGCATGACGATGGCAAATGTGTTGAGTCGCATTAATTTACTTCACGCCTCTCGCCAGAATCTTTAGTGTACTTGTAATTGTTATTGTTGTTATTATTGTGTTATTGTAAAGCGTGTGACTATTTATGTTATATTCCTATTGTACCCTTACATATATCGAGAGGGCTTATGAGGTCTGTCGATCATTTAATAAATATACAAATATATACAAAAATCGTTCAGATGTTACATTAAACTTAATTTAATAATAATATTCTAACTTCTAATCATCAGCCGGCTTCGCAAAGCAATGAACACATTAAACTTTAAAGTTCATTTTGGTTTAACCGAGTTCATTTATTTTACATGCCTGATAAAATAAGCAGAAAAAATCGAGCATTATGATTAAACTACTGTTAACTTGCATAGCATACGCTCTTGACGATAGTTTGTTTAACGATGACCTAGGACCAGTCGTTAAATTTAACAAATGAACTCCAATGCCAAATTCTAGCTATTTTTAACGACTCTGGTTAATTTTTAACAATTTCTTTCGCGAGGTTGGCTATTAGCCTACCATGCCAAATCCGAGCAATTTTTAACAACTCTGGTTCATTATTAACTATTGTTAATTTTTAATCAATCCTTTCGCGATGCCGGCTTTTGTTTCTGGGCGTAACTTCATCGGATTTATCTATCTGCTTCCTTACAAAATTTTACCATACATGATCTAGTGGACCATACATGCTTGGTAATAAATGTTGTAAATAAAGGCGCCCAGCATAAAAACACGTTTTATTTGGTTTGTACTTTGTATTTGTTTAAAAAAGTGTTTTCAATTAATTTGTTACATGAATAAAACAGCCGAGTAGATGAGAGGTGCGAAACCACCGTCTCATCACCGAGTTGAAACTATATATAGTTTTCTGTTCCCTTCGCAACACAGGGTTTTCTAGATTTATATTGACAAGTTTAGCGTATTTTTTGTTTTATTGTTCGAGCATATAATTGACTCAACAGTATTGCCGCACATGTCAACGCCTACTTTCGAACAAAATAATGAACTCACTGAAAGAGTCAATTCGAACAAACCCTCAACTCGCTGCATTTGTCAATATAATATTCGAAAATCCTGTAATAACCACAGTTTAAGATGGGAAAGAAGTCTTAAGATTGAAAATCGAATTATCCTATTTTGCATACCCATTGTTTCTATTAAAAAGAAAAAAATAGCTCCCAATTGTTCAACATCAATACAATACATTTAAGAAACTTTACAAAATTATCATATCATCTTTCGTAGCCCTGTACAGTCATTTAAATTATGCCTTACAAATCAATTTACTCATTTCTAGAGTATTTTGAAAATGTGTTCAGTTTTCATCTCTTTAATTTATTATTTTTCAAGGTTGAACTATTTTTAACAAAATGTTCCAAATCGAAATTATTGCATCTGCAACAGATTCTCAATACAGGAGATAGATGTAAGATATAACTTGAGATAGAAAATGTTATTTAGCCGAAAGCAATGGATTTTATTTATTTTTCAATGATAACCGTTACATACACATCGATGAATCGTGTGAATGACTTTTGAAATAAAATCAATGAATTGTAGAAAAAAATTTTAGTATAAATACACGATATTATCGATATCTATTCTTCAAGTTCGTTTGTAAATTATGTATTGAAAGATATTCGACATTCGATTTTTTCGAATTACACCATGCTTGTCATTTTTTTCAGTCGCAAATGCAGTCATGTTTCGGGGGTCTCCTATATCAAGCTTTTTTTAAATTATGTAATGTTATCACACATACTGTGTTCAAATTTTTAACACAGGACTAATAAATTTTCTCCTGATTGATTGCGTTAAAGAAAATTATAGTTAAAAAAGAGTCCAACAATAGCTACAGTTTAAAACAAGGCCAGCTACAAAATCTATTCCCGTTAATTAATAATTGACCAATAAAACAAAAAAAAACTAACGAATAAAATAACAACATAACAAGAAAATAAAATAAATCATAACATAAACAGTAACAAATATCGTCTAACTATAAAAATATAAAACATAAACGAAATTCAAAAGCACAAACTAATTGAACGAAATCAAAAACCGTTAAAAAAAATCGTGTTCATGTTGGATGAGAATGAAGCAAATAATGTGATGGCGTCTATTCAAAATAGCAACTCAACCCGTACCTGTTGTATCTTTCCTAGTAGAATAAAGAGGTGATTCACGCATAGCATCTGCAAGATCTTCGCGTAATTGTGATTCTACTGGACCTAACGATGATAACAACTCGGTGCCCAGGTTTTCGTGATGTCGAAATTCGTTCATATTCATTATTCGTGGACTTTGCTCAAAACCATCTACTGATTTTGCAATATTGCCGTCGTTTAAGAAATCCGGGAATGAAATCAGAAATATAAGGATATTATTAAAAACCCAGGCTATATAAAATTTGAAAAGTGTTATTAAATGCATATTACAACATGATCCAGATTCAATTAGAACAGGAACCAAAGGCCTCATACCTCCAACTGAAGGCATATTCATTGGATGGGATCGTTGCAGTATCCGGTTCAACATGGCACCGCTACTACCGCTGGTATTGGTACCTATTTCTACTGCTTCTGCGTCAATAGAGGTCAACGGGGAACTAAAACAATATAATAAAAAAAAGAAAATTGATTGAAATTGTCAATTATATATATACTTGCATAGGTACATACATAGGTAAAATCATTATAAAAGATTGTGATAAAATACAGTCTGTTCCCGAGTTACGCGGTTTATGCGTTCCCGACGTTCCCGTAACTCGAATATCCGCGTAAGTCGAATTTCCCTTTTTTTGACTAAAATACTATTGATTGCTCGGAGTTTTTTAATTTAATTTAGTACTTTTATACACTTTATCATTTATCTGATATGATTCGTACAGAAAATTCTAATATTTCAGGCTTTTAAGCGGTTTCAATTTGTTTGCGGTTTTGTGCAATTTCTACCGAACTTGAAGCAAATTGTACTGATTTGACATTAAATCTGTCAAATTTCAAAAACCGCGTATCTCCGAATCCGCGTAAGTCGAGAACCGTGTAACTCGAGAACAGACTGTATAAGAATTTTGTAAGTTTACGTTTATTATAAACGTTTAGCGTTTTATAATATCAACCAAAAGAGAAGTTAATGCAATTATCTAAATATCTATTATGAAAAGATACGCAATTATCTCTACCACAAAATTTTTTGTCGTAAAAAACGGTAACACTCTTTCTCATAAAAAAAAGCAAAACTAAGTAAACCAATAAATAAAAACCAACAAAAAACGAGGCGTTGTGTACGTATGGTAAAACAATTAAATAACTATACTTTACTATAAACCATTATATTCTTACCCGCTCGGTGTACTATATGTTTTAAACATGAATTGCGGACCCATCCATAAACGACGATGCGGACCAGCATGAGTTATTATCTCAACATGCGACAACCACCGATCATCGTGATCCACAGGAGTACTTTCACGTTGATGTGAATGTTGTGAGCGATCATACTCTTGCATCGATCCAGTATTGTGTCTTTTGCCAGAAATATCTTCTTCTATAATTTTGTTTTTTATGAGCCAGTTGTCCAGAGCAAGCGGTGGTTGAATTTCTGCCACAGATGCATTTTCTTGGCGCTGTAGACACCATTGTGCTTTAGCTTCTATCTCTAATTCGATTGCCGTATCATCGCATACTTTCTCCTTTGGCGTCCCTGTTTAGAATATCGTAAAAAAGCAACATTTATTAGTCATTATTTTATTTTTCTTCGGCACAACTAACCGTTGTAGCAAAGCCTGATTGCACCACTAGAGGGCGAGGCTTTCAGTGACTTACAGGGTTTTCCAAGTCAGTGGAACGAAGAATGTAAATGTTGTTATTAGCCGCGTACAAGATGTCAATCCACATCAATCTGATATTTAATTTAGATCATCTTAATTTTAAATTTCTTCAGCATGTTTTTCAACACACCCAAAGCTGAATTGAGTAAGACAGTACTTGTGATGTGTTGTAAATCATGTGTAAAACTGAAATTTTATTATGAAGCAATTACATTATTTTACAGCTGTTGAAAAACATCTTGGAGGCGGTGACTATTTATGTGCACATTCAAAAGTGACTAGAAAACCCCTGTATTGATTACACATAACAGGATAGTCAGTCCTAAGTATGTTGGGCATGACACACGTGTTGTTAAGTCGTACGAGTTGACGACTGTTCCACGAGACCGGCCATTTTTCATTAAATTAGTTAATAATTACTGGTTTAAGGATATGTTGTATCACATAAAATGCACTCGAGACTTTCAAACTGAATTAAAAACAAAATGGAATAAAAACATACTTAGTAATAAAAGAGCGTTAAATAAATACGACACGTATATCTCCCTTCAAAACTTACAACATTTAACCGAGTTACGAGTTTTGGCTTTCACATGATGCATCATTTATCTTAATAGAGGTTAGTTTCATTGGGTCCAGTGATCAGAGTGGCCACTCGAATCGGGATTTAAATTTCCCGGTTTTTTTCCGGTTGTCCCATTTTTTTTTTTTTTTTTTTTGAGTTTTCCCGGTTCACTATGCTTCGTGTACCGGTTTTATCGATACTTCAATTTCAAATTATTATATCGTACGTTTTCAAAAACTGATATCTAGAGGATGGTACATAAGTAAACACGGGCATTACGGGAAAGATGGACACTTGTCATAAAAACTGGATAAAATTTATGAGTGAATTATTCAATCCAATCTGGAGGTGTGACAACACATTTGAGAACCATTTTTGGCATGATTTCTATCAAATTTGTACAAACAAATTTTCGATCGTGCGCTCGTGTGTGGATCTAATTTGGCTACTATGGATCTTAAGCTATTTAAATATGCATTCTTTATATTTTTGGAAGTTTTATATGAGCAAAAAACTGATGAAAAAATGACAAAAAAGCTTTAAAAATATTGCTTTTTGGTGGTTTAGCTTCATGACGCTAACGTGTAAAGACTTTACCCCGTGGCAAATATATTTTTCATCTGCTATCAATTGTTGATTTACAGATGTCATCACACAACCTTAAAAAAGGGTGACCGGAAGTCATGGACCAACCAGCCACTGGAAAAAGCAGACAAATCTGCGAAGAACGGATTTCCTGTCAAACAGCAGCAATGTACAGGCGATGTGTGATTGGGTAACCTTAAAATTGCTAAAGGGGACAAAAATTATCAGTTCTGCTCAAAAATTGGAATCGCTCACTAAATCCACCGTTCAATTCGACACGACCGCAACTTCACGAGATATGAATAACAAAAGACGAGTACAAGGTAGAACGAATAGGCACACCATACCCGAAACGTGCAAGAACCGATATCGGTGAACGTAAGTATTGCACCAGTGCGAATGAGAAGTATAGTACATATATTGCGTACCATATGTGAGAAACGGAAAATGTTGTCCTTACATATTGGTGTGATGTTGCTGGCTTGTGGTAAGTTGGCAAAAAAAATATATAAAACATCCCATTAATTGAAAATGCACTTAGTACGATGGTAAACAGTGATAGCTAAAGTTTGTGAGAATTTCCCGTTTTTTTTTTTTTTTGTTTTTGAGAATTTTCCAGTTTTTCCCGGAAACATAAAATTACCGGCTAGTTCGCGGTTTTCCCGGTTGAGTGGCCACCGTGCACTGATGCAACGTGTGGTACATACCTTCTTACTCGGTATTATTGCTGATTTTGGTACCGGGTTGTTACTCTTTTCGTCTTTATTTAGTTTCTTACTTATTTACCCGGAGCTAAAACCGCTTTCGATTACTGCAGGAGTATGCGAAATCTCTTACGGTCTCGCGCCCCTGTCTATCAATCCGTTATCCCAGCTTTAATAGCGAACAACTTCACCTCATTTGGGTCTACCGCGCCCTCTCTATCCTTGTGGACGATCAAAAATGACTTAACGGGTTGGGTCGTCCGGTTTCATGCATGTAAGATGAACAACCCACCAGAGCCTAGCTAGCTTTATACATAACGTTGCACGACAATGAGATCGCTGTACATCTCGTATAGCTCGTTGCTGTATTGGCTTCTCCATTGTCCTTACTCATGTCCAATAGGAGCCTAACATAACAGGTTGGCTGATAAGTCCCCGGTCTGACACATAGATGGCGCCGCTAGTAGTAAATGCATATTATTTTTATATAGTACCAACCTTCAAATGATTCGTGTCAAAATTTGACGTCTGTATGTCAATTAGTTTGTCAGACAGAGCGTCTTTTGTCAAGCAACTTTTGTTATTTTGTTGTTCCACCAAGACAACGCACCGTGCCACAAGTCATTGAGAACGATGGCAAAAATTCATGAATTGGGCTTCGAATTGCTTCCCCACCCACCGTATTCTCCAGATCTAGCCCCCAGCGACTTTTTCTTGTTATCATGTAGTAAGTTCGGAAGTTAGTTACGGTCGCCATGTAATGTGATAAGCGTACATGCGGTACATACTGCACGTCGCGGTAGGTCAGTTTTTACTGACATGAGCCGAAGGTGGAATGACACTTTGTTCGAAGTGGACTTTTCAACTCTTGATCGTCCAGGCGATCATAGAAACCCAGAAGGGGTTTCCCTTACAGAAAACGTTGGAGTTTAGAAGAAGCCTTACGTTGGGTAGAGGGACATAACTAAACTCTTGAAATAAGTTGGAAGGCAAAGTATTAGGAAGCGTAACGTCCTATCTTGACAGTCCGAACGAATCTGACTTGCTACAGCCACAGCCACGGAATTGGTTTCATTTATACTCAATAAGTTTCGTACATTTGGTTTTGGAATGTGTTTTTGTCCTAATTAAAGGTTATTGATATGAGGTGCAATTTATACTTTGTATCGGAGTGAGGTGTCTGTCATCATGTGCCTATGCTGCGCTTTTAGTGTTTTTACGAAGGTTCTGGAAAGTATAAACTGTTCTAGCTAAAGAACGAGTGCGTTCTGTAGATCTTTGCCTACACTGCGCTTTTAGCAATAAGTTGCTATGCGTTCTCTGATTGTCCATTTTGCCGCAGTAACGCTTGAATTGCTTATGTTGCGCGTTTCGATTGTTTTCGATAAATGTGTCTCCATGGTTTTTTCTATGGACGGTATGGTCTGGGTATGTTGCTATGGTGTGGATTCCACGCAAACAATGAGACCCCAAATTTTGAGTGATTCAGGCCGAGGGGTATGAGGAAGCTTGAGGAAGCAAGGAGAAACGCGCTGCGATGAGAGTTCGCATTCTGTTTTACACGCGCGCTTCACTAACGCCAATACAAATACCGTGCTTTAACGAGCCGTCTGTGAATGTGTGTGTCTTCTTTCAGCGAGCTCACCAACTTGGATCTGCTCGTCACATCGTGTTGTCTCGCTTACACTACAGCATCGAACCATCGCTCCGTATGTCCCCCCCCCCCTCCTACGCGTACAAAACCATCAGTACAGCGCGACGCTTTGCCGGAGATGGTTGTGCGTGTTTTGTTCTAAGTCCCGCGCGCAGTGTTTGTGCGTTGGTGCGCATTTCGTTGAAAGTCTCGTGCGCCGGTGAGTTTTGATGAAGTGTGAAGTGAACAGTGTGTACAGACGCACATGCAGTGCATGCATCGACAGGTAAGAATTTGCTGAACAGAGGCAACGCAGATTGTCGACAAGTTTCCCGCAGCCTGGCTCCCGGTACTTTACAGTATGACGTCATTCGTGAGTATGAAGGATTCTACATGTGTTGTGAAAGTGTAATTTATGTTTCAATAAAGTTTTTAATGTAACCAAAAATGACCGTGTTTGTATTTGTTGTTAGAATAAGTGCGTGTTTGCAATCGTGTCTATGCATGAAAGAAAACGAGAAACGAAAGAAACAACTATCTTTACATGTGTTCGTAGCATGGCTCGAAAGAACACAAACACATTGAGAACTGCAGAGCGCACCGTGCGTTACGGGTGGGGAGGGGGAGGGCTCGCGCGAGGGTGTAACTCATTCGTCGAAGAGACACTGTATTTCGACAGCGTAACTCAAATCACTCAAAAAATACACGCATTTTGCCGTACGGGAACTGCTAACGGCCACGCAAACAATGAGACCCCAAATTTTGAGTGATTCAGGCCGAGGGGTATGAGGAAGCTTGAGGAAGCACGGAGAAACGCGCTGCGATGAGAGTTCGCATTCTGTTTTACACGCGCGCTTCACTAACGCCAATACAAATACCGTGCTTTGACGAGCCGTCTGTGAATGTGTGTGTGTCTTCTTTCAGCGAGCTCAACTTGGAGCTGCTCGTCACATCGTGTTGTCTCGCTTACACTACAGCATCGAACCATCGCTCCGTATGTCCCCCCCCTCCTACGCGTACAAAACCACCAGTACAGCGCGACGCTTTGACGGAGATGGTTGTGCGCGTTTTGTTCTCCCGCGCGCAGTGTTTGTGCGTTGATGCGCATTTAGTTATAAGTCTCGTGCGCCGGTGTGTTTTGGTGAAGTGTGCAGTGAATAAACAGTGTGCACAGACGCACATGCAGTGCGTGGATAGACAGGTAAGAATTTGCTGAACAGAGGCAACGCAGATTGTCGACAAGTTTCCCGCAGCCTGGCTCGACCCGGTATGACGTCATTCATGAGTATGAAGGATTCTAAATGTGTACTTTAATGTGTACTTTATGTTTCAATAAAGTGTTTAATGTAATAAAAATGACAGTGTTTGTGTTTAGTTTTAGAATAAGTGCATGAAAGAAAACGAAAAACGAAAGAAACAACTATCTTTACATGTGTTGGTAGCATGGCTCGAAAGAACACAAACACATTGAGAACTGCAGAGCGCACCGTGCGTTACGGGTGGGGAGGGGGAGGGCTCGCGCGAGGGTGTAACTCATTCGTCGAAGGGGCACTGTATTTCGACAGCGTAACTCAAATCACTCAAAAAATACACTCATTTTGCCGGACGGGGGGGGACGGTACTCAAATCACTCAAAAAATACACTCATTTTGCCGGACGCGATTTGAGTACCGCCCTTCGTTAGCAGTTCCCGTCCGGCAAAATGAGTGTATTTTTTGAGTGATTTGAGTGACGCTGTCAAAATACAGTGTCTCTTCGACGAATGAGTTACACCCCCGCGCGAGCCCTCCCCACCCGTAACGCACGGTGCGCTCTGCAGTTCTCAATGTGTTTGTGTTCTTTCCAGTCATGCTACCAACACATCAAAAGCTTCTTGTTTTTCGCTTTCTTTCATGCACTTATTCTAAAACTAAACACAAACACTGTCATTTTTTATTACATTAAACACTTTATTGAAACATAAAGTACACATTTAGAATCCTTCATACTCACGAATGACGTCATACCGGGTCGAGCCAGGCTGCGGGAAACTTGTCGACAATCTGCGTTGACTCTGTTCAGCAAATTCTTACCTGTCTATTACCGCACTGCATGTGCGTCTGTGCACACTGTTTATTCACTTCACACTTTATCAAAACACACCGGCGCACGAGACTTAGACGAAATGCGCACCAACGCACAAACACTGCGCGCGGGACTTAGAACAAAACACGCACAACCATCTCCGGCAAAGCGTCGCGCTGTACTGGTGGTGTTGTACTCGTAGGAGGGGGGGGACATACGGAGCGATGGTTCGATGCTGTAGTGTAAGCGAGACAACACGATGTGACGAGCAGATCCAAGTTGGCGAGCTCGCTGAAAGAAGACACACACATTCACAGACGGCTCGTCAAAGCACGGTATTTGTATTGGCGTTAGTGAAGCGCGCGTGTAAAACAGAATGCGAACTCTCACCGCAGCGCGTTTCTCCTTGCTTCCTCAAGCTTCCTCATACCCCTCGGCCTGAATCACTCAAAATTTGGGGTCTCATTGTTTGCGTGGGAATGTGTTGCAATAGTGTGATTTGGCTTTCCGAAGTGTGTTACAATTTGTCTATAGCTGATAGTGTGTGTCCAAAGGATACTCGCAGCGAAAAAATTTGGCTGCAATGAAGAGGTGGTCACCGAAACTGAGGCCTATTTTGAGGCAAAACCGAAGGAGTACTACCAAAATGGTATCAAAAAATTGGAAGGTCGTTATAATCGTTGTATCGCTCTTGAAGGGAACTATGTTGAATAATAGAAACGAATTTTGACAAAAAAAATTGTTTTTCTTTGTTAGACCGGGGACTTATCAGCCAACCTGTTACGTAGCGTGCGCGCCAACATTTTAAGAGTGCGCGGAGAGTGTATGAGGGGGTGGGAAGGTGAGATACAGAGACAAATTTCGCTGCACATTAACACATACATTCTCACTGCACGGGTTGAACTACGAATACTCAATTCTGAGAGAATATACTCGAGCGCTCGTAAGCAGAGCAGATGAGTGCAAGCAAGCATGTATAGAGGATAGAGTGACAAAAACGAATATTTTGCTCCAAGCTTTCTATGTTTGTCCCAATGGGTACAGATTTTCAGTATTTCGCGGGCCGCAAAGTTGAGAATAAAAAATATACCTCAATATTTATAAAAAATACTGTACTCCTCGCTTCAAATCTGGAATCGTTTCTTATTTAAAAGTTTGCGATACTATTTTTCATTGTGCTTTTTTTAATTTTATTTGAAAAAAATGTTTTCTCACACGGCAGTTCTGTTAGAAAATATCGCTCAACCCTTCTTTTTCACTAAGGTAGGGGAAATCTAGCTGTATGTTGCGAATCTTTTTATAAGCAATCCGAGCTATCCATCGCAGCAGCTATCCGATAACAAAAATATTTGCTTGCAATTTTTTTACAGATCAAGAGAAAAATTGTTATAAAACGTGTTTAAGCATTATTTTTCGCTAATTTCCAAGTTCCTAGTGATCTGGTGGTATATTCATTTCTTTTAACAAGAACCCGTATTTTACGAATATTTTTTTTTAAATAACGATAATTTTATCTGACGAAGATTCGTGGTGTGTGATCCCATAAAGATCGGCAAATCTTTTTTTGACACTTGAAGGGAGAGGATTCGCGAATTGAGGTATGGACTGTGTGAGCAAATCTATTAATAAGCTTTGTACTGCAAGGCTTCGGCATTTCTATTATTTTAATCCTTAATTTGAATCCTTTAGGCTTAAGCGTAATCATATCATTTTGGTTTTGATTTTTGGGGAGGTTGGAAAGCAATACATTAATTCGTCTTGCACAATATGAGGTACAAATAGTTCCAATTTGGCTTTTTTCTATTTGGCGTAACGTCCTACGCGGACATGCTGGCCTATACAGGCTTTCGAGACTTAATTCATTACCACGCAGCCGGATAGTTAATCCTTGCTACGGGGGGACGGTCCATTTTATGATTGAACCGATGACGGGCATGTTATTGAGTCGTTCGAAATTGACGACTGTACCACGGGACTGCCCCCCAACTTGGCTACAATCATTTTTATAAGCATTTATGGTGGTATGATTATGAAAAAAAAAAACAGAAGTGGCTCCAATCGAACATCAAAGATGTAACATTCTATGATCGGAGCCAGATCCGTTCGGAGAAATTCGGAGCCAAATGAATCCTTTACTCGGCAGTCGGGGGACATTGAGATCGTCAAATTCGATGGGACCGACGGGATCCATTTCTCACATGCAGACTAGCCGCTCCGTGCGACAACCGATGACTCTAACGGTTCCGAATGACTCTAAACGGCTCTATAGGCTTCGGACAGCACCGAACGGAACTGTTGGTTTGATTTTGGCCGGATTCGGAGTCGGAATAGCTAAAATCGGAAATGGTTTTAAATTTAATTCAGAATTTGATACGATACGATATCAATCAATAATTTGATCTATACGATTGTGTAGAATAAGTTTATGAGATGTTATGGGTACATTCATGTAAGTTTAGGAAAATATACCAAAAAAGGATTGTTCTTCTCTGGAAAATTTAATACACTTCGACAAATAGTAACAACAGATTTTTACTTTGCAATGCTTTTAGCAATTTTCAAAAAATTCTCGCGGGCCGCATTCAGAATCGACGCGGACCGCCAGTTTGACATACCTGGCCTACAGTAAAGGCATTTTCATATTATAAACAGGACAACATATTTCTTTCAAATTTAGTTTCTTATTTATGCGCAGAGATGGCCAGTGCCTCAATTCATGTTCATCCATGTTTTATATAGTATAATACAGTTTTTTTACTGTATTTTGCCGCAACAAGTTTTGATGGTTCCGAAAGCGCTTACAGACACCATGAAATGTCAAAAAGCACGGTGGATTGATAAGATTTTACACACCAATACCGATGCCAAATGTTTCAAATTAATCCTGTAAGCCGAAATCTCACCTGAAATTTCACCAGGGTATCTGTAAGCTCCAAGCAAATCATCGAGCCTTGCAATGTCAGTCATTTGTTTTACTGATTTTCAGTAAAATACGTATAATTGAAATGCATTCAGAAAATTATTTCACTGAAAATCAGTAACAACATAACATTAATGATGAAAATCAGTAAGATGTTCTATTACTGAACCGTTTCAGTAAAAAACTTTACTGAAGCCGGATGAGAAAATTTGCTGTGTACGATGCCATGAGCTCTTTTGGAATCCCAGCCAAACTGATAAGGCTAGTAATAATAACTATGACCAACGTCAATTTCCAGGGCAGGGTGGATGGAGAACACTCAGGGCCTTTTGCTACCAACAAAGGTCTGCGTCAGGGGGACGGGCATATCTGTTTCCTATTTATCTTGGCGCTAGAGAGGGCTATCCGTGACTTGTGGGGGGAGACTATCTTCTATAAGTCAATCCAAATCCTGACATACGCTGATGATATACACATCATTGGTCTGTGGCAATCCTATGTAGCAGAAGCTCGCCAAGCGATCGTGCAGGTGGCAGAGAACCTCGGATTGCAGATAAACGAAGCTAAGACCAAACTGATGGTGGCAACATTAGCGGCTTTAACAATAAATAATTCAAACCTACATAGGCGTAACGTACAGATAAGTGAACGCACTTTTGAAGTCGTCTCAAAATTCACTTATCTTGGATCAGAGGTCAGTAACGACAATATTGTGAAACAGAGTGGCGCGCAAGGATGCTGGCTTCCATCCGGTAATTCTACAACCTGAAAAATCAACTAACATCAAGAACGAAACCCTCTTAGGCGTGTTCGAGAGGAAGATGCTTAGAAGGATACTTGGCCCCGTATGTGTGGAAGGACAATGGAGGAGCCGCTATAATGACGAGCTATACGGGATGTACGGCGACCTAACTGTCGTGCAGCGTATCAAGCTCGCCAGGCTCCAGTGGGCTGGCCATGTTGTACGCATGGAAACGGACGACCCAGCCCGTAAAGTCATTTAGGCCGTCCACAAGGACAGAGGAGGCGTGGTAGGCCCAAATTGAGGTGGCAAGATGGCGTGGAGGCGTCCGCCATTAAGGCCGGGATAACGGACCGGCAGACGAAGGCGCGAGACCGTGAGCGGCTTCGGACACTTCTAAGGCAGGCCAGGACCGCAAAGCGGTTGTAGCGCCGGATAAGTGAGTAAGATACGCAAAATGATGGAGATTCAATTATTGAGGAAGAAAGATCAAGTGGTACATTTGCTATATTACCGTGCATTTAATTTTATTATTCAGGAGGAACGGTCCAAAAAGGCCGTATTGCTACCGTCTATTTAAAGCAGTTTGGGAAATAAATCAGAAGTCTTAATAAAAAATGATTGTGACACAAATAACAAGATAAATTTTTATGAAATAAATATTGGTGACAATAGATTTATTGAAAACGTTAGGCCAAAAACAGAATGAAACACAATCAAGAAACAGGTTGGCTGATAAGTCCCCGGTCTAACAAAGAAAAAACATTTTTTTATCAAAATTCGTTTTATTATTCAACATGGAACTATGTTCAAGAACTTCAAGAGCGATACAACGATTATAACAACCTTCCAATTTTTTGATACCATTTTGGTAGTACTCCTTCGGTTTTGCCTCAAAATAGGCCTCAGTTTCGGCGACCACCTCTTCATTGCAGCCAATTTTTTTCGCTGCGAGCATCCTTTTGAGGTCTGAGAACAAGAAAAAATCGCTGAGGGCCAGATCTGGAGAATACGGTGGGTGGGGAAGCAATTCGAAGCCCAATTCATGAATTTTTGCCATCGTTCTCAATGACTTGTGGCACGGTACGTTGTCTTGGTGGAACAACAAAATAACAAAAGTTGCTTGACAAAAGACGCTCTGTCTGACAAACTAATTGACATACAGACGTCAAATTTTGACACGAATCATTTGAAGGTTGGTACTATATAAAAATAATATGCATTTAATACTAGCGGCGCCATCTATGTGTCAGACCGGGGACTTATCAGCCAACATGTTATATTCAAATATTTGAATTAGAATCAATCCAAAACTTATTGAGAGATATTCCAGAGTTTCTATATTTGAATAAAGATAAGTTGTAAGTCACACATAGAATAAAAAATAAAATTAAGACCGCCAACAACGTCCCGATCCATACTAAATCCAATAAATATTCTCAAGTATTTGAAACTAAAGTACTGATACACTAAAGCAAGCGAAGAAAATGCTCCGAGATAATATAACTCGTGAATCAATAGCCGGCATCGCGAATAAATGAACACATTTTAACAGTCGTTTAAAGTTCATTTTGGTTTAACCGAGTTCATTTGTTGTTCATTCCTGTTAAAATAAACGACCGTCAAAACAGTTAACGACTGCTCGATATCGCATATAGGCAAACACGGGGAAAAAATCGAGCAGTATAAATAAACGACTGTTAATTTGTATCGCATACGCTCTTGACAGTCGTTTGTTTAACGGCGGCATAGGACCAGTCGTTAAAATTAACAAATGAACTCAATGCGTTCGCGATGCCAAATTCTAGCAATTTTTAACGACTCTGGTTAATTTTTAACGACTGTTAATTTTAAACCAATTCTTTCGCGATACCAGCTAATATCTCCCAACACTTCTCCCGTATGGATTGTACCAAAAGAGAGGATACAACAGGTCTAAAGAAATATCATTCGGTCATCGATTATAGATCGCTAACTGGAAAAAACCATTTCAGACAAATACCCCAATCTTGATATTACTGAAATTTTAGATATATTAGGGAAGGTTTCGTACTTCTCGCCTTTAGATATAGTAGCAAGATTTCATCAAGTGCAGTTAGAGGAGGACGATGTAGAGAAAACGACATTTGCTGTTAGTTCAGGGAAATACGAATTTACAAGGATGGTTTTTGGACTTCAAAATGCACCATCAACGTTTCAAAGGGTTATGGATACAATGCTAAGATAACAAAGAGGATCTTGTTGTCTCGTCTACATGTACAACATCCTAATTTTTATGTTACATGTTACTAAAATTATTAATAATTTATGTTATTAAAAGATACAATGTTAAAAATCCAAATCGAGAATTTTTTTTCAGAAAAAAATTCAACTCCAAGTCATCACAGTAACAGAAGAAGAGGTAAAACCTAATATGATATGATGATCGTACATACGTCACAACTGGACATCGAGTACCGTCGCGGTAAGCCAGTTTTGAATGACATAAGCCGATGTGGAACAAACTGTTCTTAGCGGACTGAATGAACTCGGCATTTGATCGTCCAAGCAATCATGGAAACTCCGAAGGGGTTTCCCTTAGGCGTCATCCATCAATTATGTAACGCTAATAGAGGAAGAGGGGAAGTTTAAGTTTTGTTACGTAACGCAATATAAAATGTAGATTTTTTTATTTTTTGATAAGTTGTTGTGAAGTAAAAAAGCAAGAATTCTTCTTGGCGACTTCACAACCTACGCGGTTATGCCGGTCTAAAAAAGATCTCGCTACTTTTTATGTATTACTCAGCCGAATAGTCCGTCCTTTGGTTCGTCGAATTTTGTCACCACGGACGTACGGACGGAAAAACTTAATACAGGATTTTCGCAGTAACGTTACATTCCGTTACTGCAACGACCACAGTGTCGTTTCGTTCCACTCGATTATACAGGAGGGCATTTGTTGAATTTTTTGGGAAAATACACGCGATTGGAAGCAAATGGTAAAAGAATCAGCTGTAACGCTTAACACTGGTGTAGTTCCTATCTAAGTCCATACAAACCCAATTCTGACAATGCGGAACATATTAAACATTACATATTATGTGAAATATAATACTCAATTTGATGATGATATAACTACGTAAGCCACAGAAACATTTATGGAAACATGGACATATTTATAGAGGACCAGGCAGATGGCTGAATGAAAAACGCTTCTGATGATAGTGATGCAAGAACATTGCAACCCTTGCTGAGGATCCGATTATCAGAATCTTTTTGAATTTGATTACTGCATGGGACATCTTCTCTTTATATAAAATACAGGGTTTTCCAGGAATTCGTACAGCTGTGGGACACTTTATTGGCTCCTCCTTCCATGAAATAAACACAATGTAATGGGAATTGGATTCTTTGCTGGACAAATACAAGAGGAATTTTCATGGAACCTGTCCAAAAAAGGTGCCATAGAGCCCAATTTCCAACATATGAAGTTCACTTCAATCTTCCTTCGGCTTAACTCTAGGTTTTTACCCACACCATGTTAAAAAAATCCCTGCTCTTTGCCCGTAGGGTACAGTTTGTTACACTAGGGGGAAGGGGTAGAAAATTTGCAATTTTTGCGTTACGTAATTGATGGATGACGCCTTACCGGAAACGTTGAAGTTTAGAAGCCTTACCTTTGGTAGGAGGTCATAATTAAACTTTTGAAATAAGTTAGAAGTAGTGCTGCAAAATGTCATCAGCATCACAAATTTTTCACTAATGAAAACAATGAACATATCCGTGGTAGCTTAATTCATTGCTGATACTAAAAAAAAAGTGAAGGCACAAGCATAATCATGCTTTTTTTCTGGCAGAGAAGTGCTGCCATATGCCACTGTTTCAGTCATCATCACTCATGTCTGAAACGAAGCGAATCAGCTCAAGTACACAGCTGAGATAATCAGAGATAAGACTCAAACAGTTGGTTGGCCAATCACATACTTTATGACATTTTGTTAATCACCCAACTCTTCTATCACTCACTTGGTCACGACATTTTCTGTCGATGATAATCACGACATTCTTGAAATATACTGGGCGTGTGGTCCAAGGCGTCAAAATGAGCATGTTTCTCGCTCTGTCTGCTTTGATTGTCTGTCGGGTCAAACAGAGCGAGAAAACATGCTCATTTTATTTCTTGGAGCCACTCGCACGCACCATGATTACTGGGATGATCACCGACACAAAATATTGCGATCAAGTGACTGACCAAGAGTTGGTTGCACACAATGGTACCAAGCATGTGATGGTCGCATCAACTGTTTAATTCTCACTTCTGATCATCACAGTAGAGCTTGTGACGCTGACATTATTTTGTTTCAGCCGGAATTTCGTCAGTGACATTTTGCACTACAAATCACATTATAAAAAAATCATGACATCATGACCAAGCTTTGGTTGCAAAAATGTCACGAAACATGTATTGGTCACAACAATCGCTTTGAGTATCAACTCTGATTATGATAATTGAATACGTGACGCTGACATGGATTTTGTTTCAGTCAGATTTTTTAACGATATTGACAGTGAAATTTTGCAGCACTGCAAACCAAGATGGATTAAAAATATCAGGTGATGGAAAAAGGTCTTTGAGGGGTCGCCATAGTTGAGGGACTTTACGTCATTTTAAAATCGTTTACCATTGTTTTCAGCACACCAAGCATAGCAAATAGAATAGATTTCTTTGTTACTACGTACATTTTTGTCGGTCTATTGGTTTTATAGAAAAAAATTAATATAATAACAAAAGATTTGATGATTTGTTTAGTCACGAAATTTAAATCATGTGAGTAAGAGATCTAATCCCTTTTAAATTGTCCATGTGTCTCACTGATAACGAGGAATAAATGTGACAATAGGAAAAATAAATGATTTTTTAGTTTTTATCATCAATCGTGTCGAAAACACAATGAATTATACAATAAATTCACGAAATAACAAACTTCAATCTATTTTTTACTGGTTAATAAGAACTCGCAAAGCCCAAAATATATGTTTAAAGTATTCTTCTTCTTCTTTGGCACAACAACCGTTGTCGGTCAAGGCCTGCCTGTACCCACTAGTGAAGTGAGCTTGGCGACTTATTGTTACCATAGCAGGGCAGTCAGTCCTACGTATGGGACACGGTCTATTCGAGGCTTGAACCCATGACGGGCGTGTTGTTAAGTCGTACGAGTTGGCGACTGTACCACCAGACCGGGATGTTTAAAGTATATTCAATCGAAAAAATGTGGTAGATAAATTATATGAAGAAATGAAACAAATGTAAACATAGTTGGAATCCTGGGGACCTTACGTCAAGTGATTATTTTTTTATGGAGACTTTGAGCCAATTGGCCTCATTCGCCTCTTTCGTCAAGTGATAAATTGTCAAAATGCTTTAGATACCACCACCTGATATTTTTAATCCACCTTGCTGCAAACTTACCATTATTGTAATTTTTATAGTAAACATAAATTAAAGTAAAATAAATTCAAACAATCTAGTTGAAAACATCAACATAATTTGGCAAAATCAGACAAAAAAAACGCTTACCTGATGCATGCTTGGGTTCCAGGTCGTACTGAATTAAAGCACCATGTGCTGCCATGATGAACAATGAATCAACTGGTTTGCGCTGTATGCGATGGGCAGGAATGTCACGCAACACACCACCAGGAAGATCGAGCAGCCACGAGCGAGCCTTTGCAAAGGTGGCGCATACACGTAATGGTTTCACAGAATCATCTGATGACGATGAAGAAGAGTTACGCTGTCTCTGATGATTGGCAAGATGTCCGCAGATTGATTTGCTTGATCCTGAGCCATTTGAGACACAGGTTCCGATGTTAGCTCCTACCCCACTTCCTATCAAATTAGTAGATTGTCTCAATTGTGCAAGCGGTTGTACTATAGTTGGATGTGGGAACGGAGGAGAGCGAGGGTTTGAATAAGCCATCGCAGCAGACACATTATTAGAACCAATTGCAGTATCACCCGAGTACGATACGGGACTGCTTGACCGTCCTTCAACCGAGAGTCCTGCTGATCGATGAAATCGGGATAATCTATTCACGACATGAGGAGAGCCATGCGTTCGCACACCTGCTGGTCCACCATATGGTGTTATGGGAAAAACGTGAGTGGTACCGCGGAGCGTGGATACTGCCACCCACCGAGAGTCAAATGAAAATGCAACGTCTTGTACCTTAGCAGAGGTATCTCCGCGATGCAATACATATAGATGATGCACAGCCGCAAGCGACGATCCACTTGGGTGAGGTTGTATTCGGAACACGTGAAAATCATGCCCGCGTTTGTCAGCAGTAAGAAGTAACATACCAGATGCATCAAATTCCAAAGCGATTATTGCTTCGGAATGAGCAATAAAATGAGCAACGATGGGGTCACTACCAGTGACAGTAATTGGCGCACCTGTAGTAGGACTTACGTCCTTGACAGGATGCTTGATATCCAAAACTGTAACAACGCCTGCTTGATTACCCTCGGAAATAATCCCTCCACCGCTTACGATGCCTCCAGCAACTAATCCACTTGTTTCGCTTGCGGAGTTAAAATTACTTCCAGTAACTAAACCTGCGCCAACTCCACCTAAATTGGAACTGCTGCCTCCACCAACCAGATTAGAGCTCAAAGAAGAGCCTAGATGGCTACCAGTAAATCCAGCCGCAACATGTTCGCTGAACTCGCGTAGACCTTTGCCAAAGCTTTTAGCTGCATTCAGAACAGTTGCAGTGTAACTCGTGACACCATCACCTTCGCAGCCTCCACTCGAGCGTTTGGATGGAATTAGGCGCCGCTCCGCGTATGCTATCCAGCGAGACCCTAGCGCAACTGGATTTGGATTAAGTCCCGGGCTTGGGTGACAAGACGTCACTGTAATGCGATCTTCTAATGTACGAGCATCAAAAACGGCTATTCGCTCAGGAAATGTAACTACAATTGAAGAACGATTCGCTAAGATGTCCACAATTATACTTTTGAATTTTATGCTTTTCACTGTTTCGCCGTCCTTAAGGGATATAAAGTTGACTGCACAATACTGGAAATTATCATTGGAAGTAGCCATTCCTGCGCTGGCACCATTCCCATTTGCACCACTATCACAAAGGGCAATTATAGGGCGTTTGTGAGTGAACTGGTCAGTCGGTTCTGTAATCGAATCATGATCACTAGACGTAGGTGTAGGTAGCACGCGCAAACACTTAACACTTCCATTACGCCAAGATAATACTTCCGAAGCTTCCCCATTGGCTGGTACGACCCAAACCTTGAATTAAAAATACACGATTAATCCTAAGCACACAATTTTGAGTAATATTAGTAAGGATCAGTCGGTTGGAATTGTTTTAATACTTTACCTGTACACCAGTGACATAGCCCAATATCAAAAGCAACGGAGGTGCTATTCCACCATCCAGTTCCCAATCGTCACCCAAGGATGGATCACTGATGTCGGCTGCGTTTTCAAAGCGAACCCATAGAATATGATCTTTACTATCACCTAACGGAGCCTGTCCTTGCAATGTAACGTCATTGATAAATCCGGCCACGCTATCTATGATCGATCGGTCGTTGACTGTCTGTGGAGGTACAATTTTGGGCATGCAACGCACCACGTTGATACCGGTTTCACAAGAAGAATTCGTTAAACGGCTTCGTTGGGATTCAGCAGACATTTTTAGATATGGTATCCTACGGAATTTGAAAAGAATTTAATAAAATTAGTAGACGTAGAACAATTTTAATTGTTAGAAATATGTAACACTGGTTAAAATTAGTGCATTAATAGTTACAACCATTTAACTTTTCTTTGTGAAAACCATATATCCAAGGAAATACCCAAATTTGATTAAAAATCCAATTTCATGAACTTCGCTCAGGCCTTCTAACGGCCAAGCTACCGGACGACATCGGACGATGCCATAAATCCGTTAAAGCCAACTGTCAAATCCCAAACAAAATCGGCCCGCTGTGATCCGACATGGCCCGGCCCGACGCAAATCTCTTGTCTGCGGTCCTACGTTTTATGGCATCGTCCGATGTCGTCCGGTACGTGTAGCTTGGCCTAAGAGCTCTCGCCCGCATCGTCAATTTGATCGCTAAAAAAAGGTCAGCCTGGCGGGCACTCATTTTGTTGCACAACTACAGAATAGTGTTAAACATGGTGCTGTGGAAAATCTGCACATCATCCATACACAAACTGTTCTTCTTCTCCTTTTGGTGTAAGATCCTACGCGACAAAACGGCCTATACAGGCTTTCGAGACTTTATAATTTGTCAAAAAACAGGTATATGACTAAGTTAATCAAGTTGTTGACAACAATATGCATTCCTCTTTACATAAAGAGTTGCGTACACAGCCAGTAACTTGTAACCACGACTCGATGCTGTCGTGCAACTGACAGCATCCGATGTCTAAAAGGCTGTTAAGGCCTTCGGGATCGGCCATGCTATCAAACATAGAACACTGGACCTCGACTCGAGGGCTCGACACACGAAAAGTCCTATTTACATTTTTTATTGTATAAGAATAGGTTTGTTTTACGGCGCTCGTAAAAAAAAAAAAATATTTTGAGAATTGCTTAAAGCATTGCAAACAAAAAAATCTGTTATTATTATTTATAGAAGTGTATTAAATTTTCGAACTTAAATATATGGTACAGGCATGGTCGAAATATGGCCAAAGACAAAGAACGCCCAGTTGACCTGTACGCAAAAAGTTTTTTGATTGATTCGAATGAGAGCGCAAAGAGCCTCCGGCTTTTTTCTAAGAGCGGCATGTATGAAAAGTGAGCAAGCTATAGCAAGCGCAAATATTCTTGCTCTTTTGTGACTCTTCTTTTATCCCCTTAGCTACACTCTCTCCAAGTGTTGTCACGCTCCCTGTTTCATATCACTCTTTCTCTTTATTTGTCACCGCTCGTTATAGCATCCTCGTTCTCTGTATGTGTTGCTGTTTGCTTCCTTCATAGCTTCTCATCCGGTTTTTGGCAACACTTCTTACTTTCTTCTATTTCTTCCTCATCCTTTGTTATTCCTCACCATGGCATTCTCGCTCTCCGTATGTGTTGCTCTTCATTTTCCCCTTCCCAAACAACCAAAACGCGATGAATGGGTAAAACTATGGACCTGAGATGGGGCCCTATCTCAGTACCCATACTGGTACCCAAAGGCAGACAATTTTGGACTTATTTTTTGAGAGAGAGCTAAAAGCTGATGCTCCTCCCTCTCTATCACTTCTCTCTCGAATTTCATTTGTATGAGTTCTAGGAGAAGGGGAAAGGAGAGTAGATGTAGCAAGTGAATTGAATATATAATTTAATGTTGAGGAGAGGAGGGGAGGGGCACACATTCACCACCATCACCATTCACACCAACACCGCCAATATCGAGAATTTGATATTTGCCGCCGGTGGTGTTTGGGGTATCGGCGTTCTGTGTGGACCACGGATGCTAAATGAAAATGTCGTGTATATTTTCGTACAGTCTTTCATTGCGACAGAACCTTTCAAATGTTACTGCGCGGTCGAATCAGGAATCGCGCATCGAATGGATGCTAGAAGGGAATACGAACGAGGGGGGGAGAAGAGGAAGCACAGATAAAAACGCAGCACATTCACTCTAACATTCTTACAGCAGCAGGCAATTCGCGAAAACATGAAATCGGGAGCGTATATTTCCACGCTTGCGAATGAGTGCAAGCAGGTGCGGTATCGAAGATAGAGCAAGACAGCTGAGTTTTTGTTCAAGCTAGGTCCAAAATGTTTCATGGATCCTAGATGGATGGATCCATCCTAGTGGCAACACTAATATAGGGACCTTTCACGATTCTAGTCAGTTTTTTGTATGGAGTTTGACAGTTGCAGGCTGAAATCATGTAAACACTCCAAACAAAACCACGCACAAAACTCGCCTACGATTTTCAGTCTAGATTATTCTAGCCTTAAAGCTAAAATTAGATTCGAGTACCAGATCGAAAAAATGGCAAAACAAGGTGATGTTTACATTTATCTCGAGTTGCATTAAAGAGATTTTGGAATCTGGAATCAAAGTGTATGTAGTCCAGGGGGTCTGATAGCATGTTTTTTTTTTTTCACTAAATTTGAATATCACTTTTTGGCAGAATGGGTGAAAATTATTGCTCAAACAAGCTTTCTGGAGGCTTGACGAATACACAAAACACTCTTAAAATCATTATATAGAAGCAGAAGCGATCAAAATCAACCTTCTAAATGTATACACCTTGGGATAGGCAAACCTGTATATTATACCCACTTAGATAGCTGCTCGATAACTGCTATACAATGTAAACAGCTGACAGGGTGAAATTTCAGCCTACGAACTTAAAACTGAAAGGGCCCCATACATAGTTTTAAAAAAGATATAAAAACTAACCAATACTAACAATAAATACCTGTGGAGACCTTTAAATTTGTGGAGACCTTAACGCACGACATCGAATGTGCAATTGTGCCACAGCTAATCAAGCAGGTAAATCCTTTTTTGAAGAAATACAAAAAGGACAGTTTTCCATGTCTGGGTAATACTCTCCAACATGCATTCCATCAAACTCTAGACAAAGCCTGTCTACGTTAGATGTCATTCTAACATATAACAATATTGATATTTCTACCCCAATCACACTCACAGAACTTGCTTCCGACCAATTGCCAGTAAAATTAAAAAATATATATATCAGTAATTAATAAACCCAACCGATTAGTATATAACTACTCTAAAGCAAATTGGAGCTAATTCAAATATACTTTAACAAAAAATATTAACATAACTGAACTGGATCTAAACATCTAAACTGGATCTGAACTGGAACAAACACCTCGAATAGATGAAATGGTAATGAAAGATACCACTGATATCATATATGCTCATTATATACCACAACATGTTCAGGAAAATATAACATCATAATACCGGATGAAGTTTTTTTTAATTCAGGAGGAACGGTCCGAAAAGGCCGTATTGCTTACCCGGATGAGGTTATATCTCTTGTAAAAGTGCAGAATCAGATAAGAAAAAAATGGCAGTGACACAGACAACATTCAACTTATAACATAACCTATCTATGGCTTAAGTCAACCATCGACACTAAACTGAACACCACTTGAAACGCCGCTTGGTCAAGTAATCTTTAATCATTTAATAGTGCCCAGAATAACAATGGGGCCCTTTCCGTTGTAAGTTCGTAGCAAGGTTATTAGACTCTATACAGGTTACGACAAAAGCCCGTTTTGGCCGATTTCCAATAAAAAAATGAATGCAAATTTTGACAGACAAATTGGAATGGTTCGTTTACAATTGGACTGGTTTGTTTACAATTTGACTGGATTCCAATCATGCAATGGTATGGTGTTTGGTGTTGAAGCTGGTAGTTTTTAAGTTATTTAATTATTTTGTGATTATTAATTTTATGATGAATTAATAGCTGTGGCAAGGGAGAAATCGACTAAGTGAAATTCCAGTAAAAATATGCTTTCGTTGTCGTGAAAAGATCCAACATGAAGGAGTTTAAGATTGTGTCAGGGAAAAGGATTACATCGAGCAAGTGGAGGATTAATGTGAAATCATTCGCTTCTCAGCATTACCAGCATTACGGACAAGGAGATAAATAAGCGTGTGAAGTACACAGCTAGAAAGCATATGTTGGAGGGAAAATGTATGCAGTTTTTGGAACTTGCACGGTAATTTGAGTCACATTTTCATGAAATGAATATAAAAATAATTTTCATTTTTTATAAACTCTCTTCTCATAGATGTCTCAGGTGGGTGTGCAGTGCATACACAGTTTCATCTTACGAGTTTCTTTTCCGTCCAACAACAGTAAAGTATATATGGAGAGGGAGGGGTGCAAAGTGCCGTACTTTCCCAAAGTAATCACTGTTCGTAATAGGTGAGGAATATTATCATGCCTGGCTGTTGCACAGTATCCGTTGGGATGAGGTCTAACTCCCTCGAGGCTAACGGACAATGTCCCATTCCGCCCTACTGCAACATAGTGTCCAGATGACCGAGATGGCATGTTGCTTCGGTGAGTATCGTTGCACTAATAAACCAATGCCCCGTTGAATGTAGTTCCATTCCAGGGAACGAAATCTTTTATCGACCGGATGCAGCTGCAGCATTAGCAGAGGGAGAAGAGTTATGCCACTATGGGTATAAAAAGAGATGTACTGTCATATAGAGATATAACAGTGCCGTGCAGTGCTTTATTTAACAGTGCAGCATGATGGACCCAGTACATAAATAAGCAACAATTGCAACCATAGCCTGACCCCAGCGTGTGATCTGGAGGGATAATAAGTTTTGACACGCAGACTGGATGCACGTGATCATACGTCATCTATCATCTCGGTTCATTATTTAATTTAATTTTATATATTTTTTCATTTATTTAATTTTTATTTCATACAAATATCTGCTTCAGAAGGCTAAATGCAAGCTTGTTTCATTGCCAGCGTCATCCTTAATGAGCTTGATGTTCCTTATCTTTTATCTGCCATTTCCTTTGATGCCCCTTCCCGCCATCTTCGCAATAGGCCACCTCTCTATATTCCCACCCGGCTAACTCGATATGGGCAAAATGACCCATTCCTTAAAGCTCAGATTGCATTTAATTCATACTATCATTTGTTCGATTTTAACACTCCTTTATCCCTCTTCCGTTCTCGTCTTCACTCTTCCTCATCCTTATCCTTTCCTTAGTAATTAAGAAACATTGTTAAGCCCTCGAGGCGGACATTTGTAGAAAAAAATAAATAAATAAAAAATAAATATAAGGAAACATATAAACAAAAATTTGAAATAATTATAACAAACTAACAACGTAGATTGGGCCACAAGCAATTTAATAACACAGACAATATAGTATGATGGCAGAGATATGATAAGGAAACGAGTCAAAGAACTGTAGGAAGAGGGAGCGAAGAGATTGAGGGAGGATATGAAAGTCAAACACGCCTGAGGCACTGTTGAAGCGATGAAGGGATTGAATAAACGGATCGTTCGAATGGTATAGCGTTCTTCTCGACGGAATTAGTATAAATTCGCGGCTTCAGAAAGTGAGCGGGTGTGTACAGTGTAATTCTATTAAGTAATGAAGGACAGTCAATCTCATTCCGAAGCAAACCACTAATAAGCAAAGCTTGAGAAGCAGATCGATGATCGTGGGCACCGTACTTCATATGGGGGAAGAGTAGCACCCGATTGCCCCAAGAGCCGCCTAACGGCAATTCAGATGAATCTGCGTTGAACGCTTTCAACCCTGTCAGTTCATACCAGACTAAGTGGGTACCTAAAAATGCTCGCGTATTCTAAAGTAGGTTGGACTAAGCTACAGTAAAGGGCTTTGAGGGAATAGGGTAACGCACATCATTTTCCCATCGTAGGGTAACGCACATCATGCATCATTAATGATTCCGACCCGCAAGTGCAACGGGTGTGCTAGATCGGAGTCGGAAACAAATCCGACCCTAGAAAGTAAGGACTTCGGGTTCACCCAAATGAATAGTAGTTGTAAGAAAGCATAAGTGACTCCGACCCGTTGGTGCAGCGAGTTTGGATCAGGTCAAAGTAGGTTCAATACCCGACCCGTACTCGCTGCACCAATGGGTCGTAATCGCTTATGCTTTCTCGCATCTACTGGAATCATTGCACCTAATACTTCTATTTGCAACTTTCAGGTCGACCCGCACAACTCCGGGTTGCTTGAGATGGCTCCGACCCGGTAAGTTCTAGTTGCTCCGCCTATCACAAGTGTGTGTATGGAAGAACGTGTGTGTCGGATCGCTGACCAAGGAGTAGGAGAATGAGATAAAAGTGACGGATAGCAATTAAACCACATGTGCAGAGAACTAGGGAGTTAATGTTTAACGAGTCCGTTGTAGCAATAATAATTGTAAATAAACTTCAAATATAAACTTAAAACATATTTTTGTCTATGTTATTGTGTTATTGTCAGTAAAGTTTGCCGTGTACAGTACGGGATCATTTAAAAGTTTACGCCGCACTTCTTGTAACAATAACAACTAGTTGTTTTTCGGTAGCATTTATCAAATACGATTTTCCTCTGTAAAGTTGACTGCCGTGGAAAGCACTCGTCTGGACTCGTCTCATCTGGAGATTTGTCACTTATGATGATGTGGTATCACAAATGCTTCTAACATCCTTTTCGCTCTGCTATTGTACTTGACGCAAGTTTGAACGTGGCCCGTGTGGCATGAATGTAATAGACCCTCGCTGTTGTTTAACACTACTGCAACTGCCGGGACGACATTTATCTCCCGATCTTTCGCTTTTGCACTTAAATGAAGCTGCACCCGAGGCGGCATGAATCCTTGACCCCCACATTCGTTTCCTATGAACCGGAACTGTAACAGGAGCAGCATAAACGATCACCCTGTACCCGTCGATTGTGGCGAATCGGAATGGAGCCTCGCGGCTTACCACACATCGCAGCGATGAAATCCTTGGCAATTTAGCAGAACTTACTCAGCATTGAACAGGCCAACAAAGAAGTCGTATTCTATTAACGATGGAACGTGGTAGGATGAAGAAAACTAGAAGCGCTAGTTTCGTCTTCTGCAATCTTATTTATGTTGTTTATTCCAGGCATCAGCTGACCGGCGTCGATTTTGACAGACAAATTGTAAACAAGGTTCACAAAATGGTGACCCCCTCAATCGCTCTGTCGTAACCTGTATAGAGTCTAAAAACCTTGGTTCGTAGGCTGAAATTTCAGCCTGTCAGCTGTTTGCATTGTATAGCAGTTTCCGAGCAGCTATCTAAGTGAGTATAATATACAGGTGGGCCTATCCCAAGGTGTATGAATTTAGAAGGCTGATTTTTATCGCTTCTGATTCTGTATGAAGATCTTAAGAGTGTTTTGTGTATTCGTCAAGCCTCAAGAAAGCTTGTTTGAACAAAAGTTTTCACCCATCCTGTCAAAAAGTGATATTCAAACTTAGTTTTAAAAAACATACTTTGAGACCACCTGAACTACATACACTTTGATTCTAGATTCCACCACCTGATCTCTTTAATGCACCTTGGGGTAAATGTAAACAACACCGTGTTTTCGAACAGGTACTCGAATATAATTTTAGCTTTGAGGCTAGAATAATCTAGACTGAAAATTGCAGGCTAGTTTTTTGTGTGGTTTTGTATGGAGTGTTTACATGATTTCAGCCTAAAACTGCCAAACTCCATACAAAAAACTGACTAGAATCGTTAAGGGCCCCAATGGTAGAATATAGAAACTACTAAAAATGGGGCCCTTTCCGTTTGAAATTCATAGGCTGAAATTTCAGCCTGTCAGCTGTTTGCATTGTATAGCAGTTTTCGAGCAGCTATCTAATAGAGTATATTATACAGGTGGGCTTATCCCAAGGTGTATGAATTTAGAAGGCTGATTTTTATCGCTTCTGCTTCTGAATGAAGATTTTATGAGTGTTTTGAGTATTCGTCAAGCCTCCAGAAAGCTTGTTTGAGCAAAAGTTTTCACCCGTTCTGCCAAAAAGTGATGTTCAAAATTGGTTATGAAAAATGCTATGAGACCACCTGGACTACATACACTTTGATTCCAGATTCCACCACCTGATCTCTTTCATGCACCTTGGGATAAATGTAAACAACACCGTGTTTTCGAGCAGGTACTCGAATCTAATTCTAGCTTTTAGGCTAAAATTTTCTAGACTGAAAATCGCAGGCTAGTTTTTTGTGTGGTTTTGTATGGAATGATTACATGATTTCAGCCTCCAACTGTCAAACTCCATACAAAAAACTGACTAGAATTGTGAAGGCCCCCAATGTTGAAAAATGTGCCACAAACGATCTCACCACTAAAACAAAGCGGAAATGAGCTAAAAACCAACAGGGAATAATGTAATGATATCAAAATACATTTTGAATTTAACCGTCCCTCCTGAATAAAAAAAAATACATTTTGAGAATGCGCATAACATCACTAATCATTATGTTAGTCCTTTAGAATATAGAGTAAATACTAATGCAAATAACTATTTTTAATCACATCCCGTGGTAAAATTTAAACCTAATGTGTTTATTACGCCACCAGACATAATTAAAATAATAAAACAATATCAAAAAGAAAAAAATACAGCTTTTGGTGGAATAAACAACACAATGATAAAACAACTCCCAACAAATATTATAATCTACTAAAATTTTATAATGAAAAGCTGTCTTAAACTGGGACATTTTCCAAATCCAATGGAAAATTAAAAAATTGTACCCATCCCAAAAACCGGTAAATATCTAAGTAGTGCTGCCAATTATAGACCTTTACTCAGTTGTCTTGGGGAACTTTTTGAAAAAAATATCGCAAACAAATTACGAACCCTTTAGAAAGGTTTATTATTATCCCAAGCTCACAATAAGGTTTTCAACCTGGTTAATCGACGGTTCATCAGCTTGATAGACTTAAAACAGACGCGGAACTCGTGTTACATTCTATCTAAGCTCAATGAAAGATCAAAGCTCAAGCTTTTCCTAGCGAGTGCTTGAACTAGTAATAGGAAAAATGAAGTTTTTGTCGATTCCGGCTAGCTCCGCAGTTTTCTGGAATCGATTCCGGATAGTAGGTCCGGAATCATTTTCCGGAATCGATTCCGGAATCGGCTCCAGAATCGGAATAGGTTTTGTAATCGAATCCAGAATTGGAATCGGTTCAGATGTTATACGCGTGTGTGCTGACATCTGATTTCATCTGATTTCTAGACGTTTCGCAAAAATAAAGTGCAGAAATATATCTTTAGTATACCTACACAGAAAACTTGTTTTACTGAAGTTCAGTAAAATTTTACTGACGTTTTTTGAGCTGAAGATTCAGTATTCCTTTCAGTAAAAATAATGTTTACTGAATCATTCAGTAATGTTCGGTGATCCCCAAAATGATAGCTCGTTTACTGAAATCACATTATCATAGAATTGGTTTTTCAGTAATTGGTAGCAATTAAAAAGTGACATTTTGTTTCAAATTGATATTTTTATTTATGCGTAGAGATTGCCAGTCCCTCAATTCATGTTCATCCATGTTTTGTGTTATTTGATATACAGGCGTCCCCCGAGTTACGACCCCCTCGAGTTACGACGATTCGCAGATACGACGATTTTGATTTTGACAGTTAAAAGTTGTCATTGACAAGAAATGGATGTATTTTTTTGAATTTCTGGGCTAATAACCGTTATAAACACATTTCTAAAAATTCCACAACTACTCTATCTTGAATATCTATATTGTGTACGTCTTTTAGAATATAATTATTACATTATCGAACATTATTTTAAATAAAATACACGAAATCATAGATTCCAACTCTTCAACTTCGGTTATAAACTTTATATTCATAGATATTCGACATACGACTTTTTCGACTTACGCCTTGCTTTGGGACATTTTTTCGGTCCCAAATACAGTCGTATCTCGGGGGACACCTGTAGTTGTTATACTGTATTTTACCGCAACAAGTTTTGATGGTTCAGAAAGCACTCACAGAAACCACGAAATGTCAAAAAGCGCGGTGGATTGTAGCTAAGATTTTACACATCAATACCACTGCCAATTGTTTTAAATGAGTCCCGTAAGCCGAAATCTCACCTGAAATTTCACCAGGGTATCTGTAAGCGCCTAGTAAATCAACTTACTTTTTGCACAGCACGAACAAGTGGGCACCTCGTTGTTTTGTTTTGTTGGTCTGACTGACAGGTCGATTTGACAGAATGAATTACTGCATTTTCGGTTATTTGTTTTATTGATATTTAGTGAAACGACTAATTTGACACTGATTTTACTGATTTTCAGTAAAATGTGTATTACTGAAATGCAGTCAGAATATTGTTTTTCTGAAAATCAGTAAAAACATGACATTTATGCTGAAACACAGTTAAATATTCTATTGCTGAACCGTTTAAGTAAAACCTTTACTGAAACAGAATGATAAAATTTTTCTGTGTTAAGATGGGTTCGTCGTTTTCCAAAAGTATATGCCAAACAAGTGTGAGAGCTTGCGTTTTTAGTTCCTGTTGGGTGGGTAATTTTGTAAATTTGTAGAAGTCTTTTTCTTATAGTAATTGTTTAATTGGTCGCCAAGTGCCATGATTGATGGCTTGACAATAAAAAAGTAATGTTTCTAAACTACATACACATGAGTAAGACATTCACGATTTTGTATGAGGTTGAAACTATACCGTGAGTTGTTTCGTTTAAGATCTGTTCATGAAATATTTGTTGCCAACAAATTTTATCATCGGAAAGGGTATAACATAGTTTTCGTAGATTTTTAACCATTTTAATAAAATTTTGCGGAATGGAAACCTCAATTGCATCAAAATAACCCTTTTGAACTTCCTTCGATGATTTTAACAGTTGTTGTAATTCTTTTTTTATGTGCATACATGCATAGAGAGAAGGTAGAAATAAATCGACAAAATTTTATGCGATGCGTGATCTGATAATTCAAAGAGAAACCTGCGAAGTTTAAAATCTCTTCGAACATGTACTTTAGAATCAGAATTGGTCTTCAAATAAATTTTGGTTCAAGCGATCACGGGCCAAACCAAAAGACCTCGCGGGCCATCAGTTTGACATCTCTGCATTAGAGGTTTGATTAACTCAAAGATATTCGCTCGTACATAGAGATGATCTGATACTGGTAGCCAAACAACGCACAGGGTTTTAACTGGATCATAAGAAATGAAATATATATATAAAATACTAGCTGGCCCGAAAAACTTAGTTATTCGCAAAAAACAAAAATATTTCATCTTTGGTTTGTCACTTGGGATACATGGTAAAAGTAAGGCTGGAAATAGACGAACCGAGATCGTCGCGGTACCGCGAAATTCGCGCCTTGTTTATAACAGTTGTAGAACAGTAGAGCTGTCAAATCTTCCGCGCCTCCAATCGCGCCTGCTGTTTCGCAGAGATACCCAACTTCGGTATTGCTGGGATTTTCGTGGTAGCGCGAACCGATTATTTTTACTTTTTCTGGCGGATTTGTGTGAAAACTCGTGTCGAGAAATGAGTTTTGTACAGGCGGTCCCCGAGATACACGGTACCTCTTATACGCGGATTCGGAGATACGCGGTTTTCTAAATTTGACAATTCTTTGAGCAAATTGTACTGATTTGACACATCAATTGCAAATTGCAAAATAATATCCGTTTTGATCGAATGTTAAAAACTATTTCAAAAGGTTTAAAACAGTTAGGGTAACTGTACCAATAGTGGTGCAATTTGTAGTGGTGCCGATGTGTTTTAATGGATTTAAAGTGTCAGGAAGGACAATTACTGAATATTTTAACACATAGCAATTGGAATATGTTTTATCTTCGCAATCACAACCATTTTTACCATGAAATACATCAAATTTACGAAAAAATACATATTTTTGTGACTGCTTCGTTGTACCTATAATGGTGGTATGGTTCCTATAGTCGTCGTATTGTGTTCCTATAGTGCTGGTAAACAAAGATGTATAAAAAACGGTGTATAATATCAATGAAACTTAGTTTCAAAGCTGTTTTCGTGTGAATAGCATGGATTACTGCCATAATATTGGTTTCTTACGTAATTTGATCGTATAAAAATGTATAAATTTGATCGATGAAACTATTGACTAAAGTACTGCATCACACCTGTCGTCAACCTACACCCGGATGAGTGTGCTTGATTCGAAGTCGATTTTTCATTCAGCCATATAAGCGAATATTGGCCTGTTTTTGGTAAATTACCTACATAAAACTCATTTCTATTGCTTATTTTAGTGAAAACAGTACGACATGTCAAAAATATCCTCGAAAAACTCTAAAACGACCTGTTTTCATTGATTTTATAACTATAGCCACAATAGGAACATGCCTGTTTTGTGTACCTATAATGGCACTATGGCAAAAAACACTTAAAAATGCATAAATATGGTCAAAAAGCAAATAATTTTAGTAAAACAATAACATTACATAACAGTTATGTCGAAAAATTAGTAATTGCGTGGTTATGTGGTCATTTAGAACGTTAACAGAAAAATGAGTTTCGTTATGAAATCCTAAGGATTTTGGAAAAATGTTGACACATTTCACAAAATAATGGATTTTTCGGTCACTAAGTAACGGAATGGCCCCATTTAACTTTTAAAACCTTTGTAAAAGGCTAAAAAACATTTCACACTAACGTAAATAACTTAATTACTTGTAATTTGCCGTATGAACCGCATTTTAGTGCAATACCACCACTATTGGTACTACCACCACTATAGGTACATTTACCCTATATTCAGTCAGAATCATATCAAATAATTCATAAAGTGACTAAAACCGCCCCCTACTTGCAAAATTACACGAAAATTTGTGATATTTTAGCTGGAAATCACGAGATTCGACTTACGCGGAAATTCGAGATACGCGGTATTTTGCGGCCGTTTTTGGTCCCCATTAACCGTGTATCTCGGGGACCGCCTGTATTTTATTTTGCATAAACTATATGAAATAAATAATTTGATTCGCAAATTGATAGAAAAATATTTCTTCTTGGCACATTCAATCGTCACCAGACCTCGGATGGTTCCATACACGAACCGCGATTATCTAGCATATCTGTCAGATTTTATAACATAATTGACAGCTCAAGTCATACGCGATTTTCGCGGTACCGCGATGATCTCGGTTCGTCTATTTCCAGCCTAAGGCTCAGCCCTCTACGTGACATAAGAGAAGCGTTACATGCCTTTTAAAATTCCCAAGCAGCATTTTTATAGAGGTTATTTTTTACGTTTTTTTTTCATCGATTTTTTTAAATTCAAATTATGTACACTGGTCGGTCGCGTGGATGACACACCCGTAATAAAAATGCTGCTTGGGAATATTTTAAGGAATGTAACGCTTCTCCACTGTAAGGGTACGGTCAGAACTTCGCCGCATGCGATTTTGCCGCATGCGGCAAGAAATGAGTTTTCTCAATTTTCTAGCTTTTTAAGGCATTATTATGATATTTTGTTATTTCTTTATAATAATAATTAAGATTAATAATAATTAAGACGTTAAAAGATAATAATTATTTGATATGATTTTAGATATTTGACATCTGAAATGAAATCGCATGCGGCGATGCGGCAATATCAAATGATTTTGATTCGTAAGTGCTGTCATTAACGTCAAATCCCATACAAAAGCTTGGGGCAAAATCACATGCGGCGAGGGTCTGACCGTTCCCTAACGCAGAGGACATACTTTTACCAAAAGAGTGATAGAAGGGACAGCCAGCCGCCCCTAACATGGATAACAGACGATGACCATACCCCCCCCCCCCCACCCTGCTCAATAACTAAATACCAAGTTATATTTAGCCATATAACTTGGTTATAAAGGAACTCCCAAGGGGTTCCCAAATAACCAAGATACCGAAAACGCCACCAATTTCCTGTACTAAAAATCCAGTTGCATCGAACAAAGCCAAAAAACTGTCAGTGGGTTAAACCACACATCTCCCGAAGCGGCCACTTCAATGTTTGTTAAAGTTAGTTTTTTATGCATGGGTAATTCATTTACCTCACATGTATCACCCCAATATGTGTTTAATTGTGCAAAAGAAGCTATAAAACTTGTGTGTTTAAGTTCAATTGTTGTGAAACATATTTGTGTAAGATGTGGATGCGCGTGTTTGTTAACTTGCAAATGGACTCTTACATTTCGCTGGTCAGTGCTTAGTTTATTTCTTAATAATATTGCCGAAGCTGTGCTGTAAGTGGATGAATCAAATAAATGGAGAGGTTAAAACCTTGTTCGGCATATTGACCTTAGCCCGTACTTGATCCATCTTTTCCTAGACACCAGGTTTGGAGAAGGTGGACCAAGCGCGGGCAAGGCCAATACATCTTATCAGAACTGACAGCTCCAATTGTTCTAAAATTTGGTGGGTTAACGACTGAATCGACCACCACTAACCCACGTGGGTTTGAAGTGGCTTTACAGAGGGTTACGACCGATTTGGTTACTTGGGTAAAACCAAGAAAATCAATAAATTAAATCAAGGTGGAATTTAGCCGGATTGGCTAGGTAAACCCTGTATGTGAGTAGTGCAAAAAAGTATTGTTTTACAGCTAGAAAGCAACAAAATATAAAGTAGGCCCAATTCATTCTGTACTTTGCCCGATTCATACTTCACAAGGCCCGAATAGAAATGACAGTGCCCAATTGAGGGTTTACGTCGCCCGAAAAAGTATTTACGGCGACCGATAACGCTTTAACGACGCTCGATTGGCTAGGTAAACCCTGTAAGCCACTTTAAGTGACCAGATTCTAAAGAAATAATGTTTGGGTTGCTCGGTCCAAACTGCAAAAGGGTGTGATTTTTAGTTAAGTTACCTGGTTCCACTTCTGTTTTGCCTTAGAGGATGAGAACAGAACTGTAACAAAATGTTGCCAGTTTTGTATGGAAAAAGTTTTTCTGTGTAAAGAACGTGTCACAAGTGTATCAGTTCCCTATCAATCCTTACTCTGCGACTGGCCTTGAAGCCAACAACACGTATACATTCCCTTCTATCAACACGTATTCATTTGTGTTGATATTAGAGACTCTTAATCTGTAAACCGTTTATCATTTTATAGATCTTCGATATTGAGCAATATTTTCTTTTCATATAGCTTTCAGCACGAAAAAATGCTACGATTGCAATAATACGATGCAGCAGCAAGAGTATGAAAATCAATGTCCGAGGATAAGTTAAGATTTCATATTGCGCTATGGTCACGGTTTGTTAGGCTTCTATTATGAACCCATCATTATATCAGGATGAATGCCTCTTGTAAAAATGGCATTTATCAATATTATCTTTACCCAGAAGTGAAGGTAATATCAATACGAGAACAATTTCTATCCATATTTCCTAATTATTCTTTTAAAAAAATAACTATGATTAATTGCAAACAGCTAAAATATAGTTTTTTCTTCCACTCACAAGCCAGCCAAACACTCTTTTATCAAAGGGCAGTATTACAACAAATAAATGCAAATCTGAAAATCATTTCTATTGCACCAGGACGTATTTCGTAAAACACTGTTAACACTAAGCATACAGTTAAAATATTTTGATTAATTTACAAGTCATTCACAGACATTACCAAACAATAACACACACTCTATTGCGCATCTCAAAATGAATGACTTTATTTATTTATAACATAAGGGTCACATATTCATCAATTTCAGATTTTGAAGGACATACCTGTCAGTAGGTTTTAGATGGCTCGTAGTTTGTGATTTTACTTTACATAATCCAATGAATTAACTGCTCCAAATGTTGGTTGCTATGTTCGTATGGATGTTTTTTTTTTTTTTTTTTTTTGTTGAATGCTCTATTAGGTCCTCAACAAAGCACACAAATACACTCTCTGAAGCTCATTCAATCAGATGTGTGTCATGAACACATGAATGATTGTCGGTAGCAATATTTAATATCCCTTTGTTTGTATACTCACACCACTTCAACTGACACCAACGACAAAAGAAATGTGCGTTCAATAAAACAGTGTATTATGGGAACTATTTAGCAATACTGTCTTAATGAATAGATATAAAGAACCTCTTTCTATAAAGCACCCTTGATTTAGATGTATCATCAAGTACACATGCGAACTTTTTTGTTCCTGTCACAACGAACTTTCAAGGAGTACAAATAAACATAGCGAACTTGCTAGGTTACCAAAGTGGGTATAAGGGAGGTGTCGTCATCTAGACTAGTTAAGGCCCGCGTCTGTGCTCCATCGGATGCGATTTTATCGGAAGGCCTGTCAAAATTTTATATGAGATTTGACAGATAACGTCGGACGTGCGATTTCGTCGTACGACGGAATAAAAATTTTTTGATTTCGTCGGACGCCGCATCCGATTTTATCTGTCAAACTAAATACGTGGTGTTTTGTACGAACAATCTCAACTTCATAATCGTTATATTATTAAAATCATCCAAATAATCGCAATATTATACGAAAAAGCATTTGACAGCACGTGCAATAAAATCGCATGCGATGGAGCACAGACACGGGCCTAAGGCAACGGTCTAATTTTGTTGCGCGCAACATTGTTGCTCGGAAACATATCGCTGAGGTGGTCTATGAATGTTGCTGGCAACAATTCGCTTTGACATTGTTTAGCGTCAAAAATAAGCCAATTAACAGCTCCGAGTTTATTTTTCATCATTCTGTAAAACCTCGAATTTTACCAATTTGAATTAAACGTTCAAGTTATAACAAAGGCACAAAATCGCAAAGTAGAAGAATAAACATAAGGCTGAAGGTGTTGTCAGTACAACGATCCGTACAAAGTGGGTTTATTATACAGGTGGGCTTATCCCGAACAAATTGACAGCCGTACTGTAGAAAAATGAAAACGAAATGACAGGAGGGGATTCGCTCATTTGTTGATGTATGCGTGTGAATTCCAATGGCTATTTTGGATGATGTGTCGTAGTGTGGGTGAAAAACTACGTATCACAATCGAATCCCCTCCTGTCATTCGTTCGTCCAATATGGCCTTCCCGCCAAACCTATAAGCCCACCTAGTCCCTACACCCACTTTGGATACGTAAACGAATGATCTTTATTTTGACATTCAGATTATCGCACAGTTGTCACGGTGATGGTCATATTCTGATCCAGCATATTGGGCACTATGGTCTTATCAGGGGTCAAATCTCCAGGATATTACAATTCATTTTTTGAAAAAAGAATCGAATTTATATTATAAATACCAAAACATTTATTATAAATGCTGAAATTCCAAATTTAGCGGATGTCAACAAAACGCACAATGCTCTCCCAAGCGAGTGAAAAAGTCACTTTTCGGCTGTGTTTTCGATTGATATTTCGTGCACGATTTGACAAACGAAATAGTGTACGAGATTCAGACTTTTTTCGGCACATACCCAAACGAGTGAAAAAGTCACTTTTCGGCTGTTTTTTCGATTAATATTTCGTGCACGATTTGACAAACGTAACAGTGTACGAGATTCAGACTTTTTTCGGCACATAACCACAACAGCGTGCAATGGCATATTTGCTATCTTCATTTCACGTCTAGCGTTAGACATTTTGAGGTTAAATAGTTTTTAAATTGTTGGTATTAATATGAATGATACGATACGAAAGAACACAACTGATTTAAATGCAAACTAAACATAGTAGTCAAAAAGAAATACACATAACCTGCTTCAACGCTTGGCTTGGAGAGCGAAATGTTACGAATGGAAGAACCACACATACAATCATATATTGCTTGTCAAATTATGAGAGTGTATGAGTTATCGTCCGAAAATTTCCGCTTGGGCTGTTTCATTTCATACACCCGATAACCATTACCAAGGTAAATAGAAAATGTTGCAAGACCAAAATCAAATTTGTTTGAAATTGGCAGACAACAAAGTTGCGCTAGCTGTCAAAATCCATACATTTTGCTATCAACAATGCTGCGCACAACAAGATTAGACCTCTGCCTAAAGGCGGTGGCAACGCTTTTTCGCATGCGATTTTATCGGACGGTCTGTCCAATTTGTACATGGGATTCGACAGATAACGTCGGACGACGAAATCGCACGTCTGAAATCATCTGTCAAATCCCATATAAATCTCGTCCAAGGACCGTAAAGATATCAGGTCAAGTTATAAGCCCTTAAGAATAAGGTGACGATTGAATGTGCCAAGAAGAAATATTTTTGTATCATTTTGCGAATCAAATTATTTATTTCACATAGTTTATGCAAAATAAAATACAAAACTCATTTCTCGACACGAGATTTCACACAAATCCGCCAGGAAAAGTAAAAATAATCGGTTCGCGCTACCGCGAAAATCTCAGCAATACCGAAGTTGGGTATCTCTGCGAAACAGCAGGCGTGATTGGAGGCGCGGAAGATTTGACAGCTCTACTGTTCTACGGCTGGAAATAGACGAACCGAGATCGTCGCGGACCCCGAAATTCGCGCCTTGTTTATAACAGTTCCACCTAGTCCCATATACCCACTGGGCTTATAGTGTTCCACCTAGTCCCTATACCCACTTTGGTTCAGAGCAAGGAAAATGTATTTAGAAGGTTGATTTTTATCGCTTTTGCTGGGCGACATTGTGGGACACATCTGTCACCTTGCAAACAAATTTCATTACCCCGCACCAGCCCACCACGATTTTTAAACCGGAGCCAAGGTGGATTTAAGAATATCAGGTGGTTGACTGTAGTGCATTTTGACAATTCGTCACTTCGGTCCCCGGATTCAAACTTTGTTTACATTTAATAAATTTGATCATATAATTTATCTGCCCCATTTTTTCGATTAAACATTCTTTAAAAATATATTTTGGACTTCGCGAGTTCTTATTTAACATTAAAACATGGATCAAAGTGTGTTATTTTGTGTTATTCCGTGAAATTATCCTATAATTCATTGTGTTTTCGACATTTTTGATGGGAAAAATTTAGAAAGCATTTTTTTTTTTCAAATTTCACATTAATTCCTCATTATCTACGAGTCGCATGGACAATTTACGTGAGATTAGAACTCTTACTAACATGATTTTAAATTTCGTGCATAAACAAATCATAAAATATTTTGTTTATATACCTCATTTTTTCGTTAAAATCAATAGACACACAAAAGTGCACATAATAACAAAGAAACCTGTTCTATTTGCTATGTTTTGTGCGCGGAAATCATTGGTTAACGGTTCTAAAATGACGTAAAGTCCCTCAACTATGGCGACCCACCGAAGGCCCTTATCCACCACCTGATATTTTTAATCCACCTTGGTACAGATATGTCAAGTAGGTGTATGGATATTAGGAGGTGAAGTGCTTCAGAGCAAGTGTTATGTATTTAGAAGGTTGATTTTTATCGCTTTTGCTGGGCGACATTGTGGGGGACATCTGTTACTCTCTGCATACAAATTTCATTACCCCGCACCAGCCCTCCCAGATTTTTATATCGGAGCCAAGGATAATATATTTAGAAGGTTGATTTTTATCGATTTTGCTGGGCGACATTGTGGGGGACATCTGTCACTCTCTGCATACAAATTTCATTACCCCGCACCAGCCCTCACCGATTTTTATAACGGAGCCCCAGGAAGAGAAATGTCAAGTCGAGAAATGTCATTTTGCTCTGAACAACTTAACCGTGTCATTTATAACACCTTGACCGGAGCCCACGGAAGAGAAATGTCAAGTCGAGAAATGTAATTTTGCTCTGAACAACTTCACCTTGTCATCTATAACACCTTGCTTCAGAGCAAATTGACATTTCACGACTTGACATAAGGCCCGTGTCTGTGCTCCATCGCATGCGATTTTATCGCACGTGCTGTCAAACGCTTTTTCGTATAATATTGCGATTAATTGGATGATTTGAATAATATAACGATCATGAAAAATTAAGTTGAGATTGTTCCTACAAAACACCACACATTTAGTTTGACAGATAAAATCGGATGCGGCGTCCGACGAAATCAAAAATTTTTGATTCCGTCGTACGACGAAATCGCACGTCCGACGTTATCTGTCAAATCCCATATAAAATTTTGACAGGCCTTCCGATAAAATCGCATCCGATGGAGCACAGACAACGGCCTAACACACTTTAATCCATGTTTTAATGTTAAATAAGAACTCGCAAAGTCCAAAATATATTTTTCAAGAATATTTATTCGAAAAAATAGGGTAGATAAATTATGTGAACAAATTTAATTAATGTAAACAAAGTTTGATTCCTGGGGACCTTACGTCAAGTGACGAATTGTCAAAATGCACTATAGTCCAAGGTGTGTTTATTTAGAAGGTGAATTATTGGCGCGTTTAACAGGCGCCATCATTGAGTATTATTATGTCAAATAGCATACAAATTTCTATAACCCCCTTCAGCCCTTTCGTATTTTAATACCGGAGCCCAAAGTATTGTTATATCACCGTATTAATACACGATGCGCAATCTCAGATTGCACATTCAGTAGAGCATCGATTATCCGGGCAGCTCGGGACCGGACGGTTGCCGATTAATCGATTTGCACGGATAATGGTCCAAGAAATGTCAAACGCATATAAAACATATGAAATTCAGCAGTTTTTTTTTTTTCATTAATTCACCTAGAATCAATCGATTAATCGTTAGTAGAATATTATTTTAATCAATAACGGTAGGTTTAACAACTGTTTATGAACAATAATGAATTTCGAAAATACCACTAGACACTACAGAGCTGCACAAGAAACTGGTTACCCAATTGTTTATCGTTGCAAACTTTCGTCGTACGTATGAACGGCTGTCAGATTTATGCGCACGGTTAAGCCACCCGCCGGTTAATCCGTCCCCGGATAATCGACGTTCTACTGTATATTCGTTTTATCAAAACATAAGTCATTTCGCGTAGCCAACCCTGAGCTATAAACGTCATTTCCATACATTTTCAGATTGTGCCAAGATTGCGCATAAATTTTCAAGATTATATGTCCGAGGTATATACAATTTTTTTGACAGATAAATATATCAAACCGACCCGTTTGACAGATAAATATATTCCCAATCTGAGATTGCGCATCGTGTATTGCTGCGGTCATGTTTTGAAATGTCAATTTGCTCTGAAGCAAGGTGTTATAAATGACACGGTGATCGTCCAAATAGACATAGAGCGAAAACTTCGCGCGCGGCGAAAAATAGCTCAAAATTTCACTCGGTGTATTATTATTATTATTTATTAATCTTCAACGGGCCGTATGGCCTAATTAAGATGTAACAGTTCAATAAAAAAAAATACATAGCAAAAACAAGATTTGCATCGCAATTCACTGCGGCCACGGCAAAAGCCGGAGACGTTCCTTGAAGCACTGAGTTGAGATGTCGAAGTCGAAGCAATCCGAGACAGTGTTGAAGACAGCCGACATGCGGAACATAGGGTCTGACCGACCAGCACTGGAACGGGGTTGAGCGAGCCGTAGAGTTTCTCTAGACCTAAGTGTTCGGGATGGTGCATAGATATCGACTCGATGCAACAATGGCGATGAGTCGATAGAGCCATTTAGCAATCCAGCGATGAAAGAACACTGTGCATTGCGTCTTCTAACCGAAAGAGGTTCAAGGCCAAGAAGACGGCACCGCGCAGCATACGGAGGAAGATTATTGCGATCCTGCCAGGGAAGTAGGCGTAGGGCATATCTCGTGAGCTTACGTTGAATCGCCTCAATTCGAGCAATTGAAGAAGCGGTAGTTGGGCTCCAGACTACGCACGAATATTCCAGAACCGAACGAACGATACAGTTGTACACAGCTTTGATGCACATGGGGTTGCGGAATTCATTAGTTGTCCGGATAACCACGCCAAGTAATTGATTTCCTCTGGCTACAACGTCATCGATATGCTGTTTAAAGTTCAAACTAGAGTCAAGCAGAACGCCCAGGTCTTTGGCATGATTCTGTCGATTAACTGCAGTGCCGTCCATGAAGTAGGTCCCAGTCACTGGGCTCCTGCATCGACTAAAAGACACACAGTAGCATTTCTCGATGCAGATAGTCAGTCCATTACGCTTGCACCACGAACAGAAAATTTCGATGCAGTCTTGCAGGAATGTACAATCACCTGTGTTGTTAATAGGCGCAAAAATTTTTGCGTCGTCGGCAAACAGACTGATACTGTCGGGAGGTAAAGCGAGGGTAACATCGTTGATAAACAATATGAAGAGAAGCGGGCCAATGTTGCTTCCTTGTGGCACACCCGAGCTGCTGACTATTTCTTTGGACATGTGCTTATCAATTTTCACGATGTATGTGCGATTAATTAGGTACGACTTAAGCCACTGTACGAGCGGGCTGGGAACTCCTAGCTTATCGAGTTTAGCGAGAAGAATTGCGTGCGGAAGAGAGTCGAATGCTGCTTTTAGATCTGTATAAATTGCATCGACTTGAGCTCCGGCATCAATTTGACTAGTGCAATAGGTTACAAATTCAACCAGGTTCGTGGTAGTCGACTTTTTGGCACGAATCCATGTTGATACGGACTTAGGTAGCTGCGGCATGCATGTAGCAGATTTTTGTATATCACTAGTTCGAACACCTTGGCAATGGCACACAAGGATGTAATACCCCGGTAGTTGATGGCATCTGTCCTGTCGCCCTTTTGTAAATAGGAACCATCCAAGATTTCCTCCATGCTTTGGGAAAGTAGCCATTGGCTAGCGATGCATTGAACAATTTTGCAAGGATAGGTGCTACTGTCGTTTGACAGCGTTTCAGCACGGTAGAAGGAATTCCGTCGGGTCCAGGAGCGAAGGAAGGCTTTAGTTGCGCTAGGGCAGATAAAACGATCTCACTGTCGATGAAAGGAGTGCTCATGTTAATTGCTCCAGCCGGAGTGTTGACGAGAGCAGCATCAATGGTATCGGTATCATTCATGGCCGGTGAAAAGCAATCTGCGAAGCGATCCGCGAAGAGATTGCACATTTCATTAGTGTTGGCACTTGTTGCTCCTTTGTACGTAATGGATTTCGGTGTATGCGTGGATTTTGTTTTGCTGTTGTAGAAGCGCCAAAACGAGTCAGGCCACCTGCAGAGGTTACGTTGAATTTTACTCAAATATCTGCGATATCGAAACCTGTTATAGCTGCAGTATAAAGAGTGCGTGTCAAAGTAGATCGAGCGGGATCTTTGGCAGCGGCGCGTTTGGTAGTGACGATAAGCAGCTCTTTTTACACGTTTGAGTCGTTTGAGTGTGCGGTCCGCCCAGGGGGGGTTAGGTTTAGGACGCTGAACTGGGACGCATACAACAAAGGCTTGCAGCATGAAGGACGAGAATGAACATACTGCTTCGTCAAGTGAAATAAAATTGGAACAATGAAAGCTATTGTTAAACATTGATATCATGTCGTTCAGTTTCACATAGTCAGCTTTAGCAAAGTTATAACGATAAAATGCGGTTGTCGTCGAGTTTTGTCGAGTCGTCGAATTGCGTCGGGTCGACGAGTTAATACGTATATTGAAGTCTAACGCCGGATGGTAGGAGTCAAGAGGTACAAGCGGAACAACACTTGGAAAGACAGGCGAACACAATTTAGCTGCAGCATTGTTAGCGTAGAGCAGGTCAAGCATGCGTCCGTGCGAATTATTGATGTGATTAAGTTGCACTAATCCGTTAAATTTAAATCCATCCACAAAAGTGTTGTTGGCCAGTGAGCGCGCAGTTGGTTCATAGTGCGTGATTGATGAGTATGCTGGCGAGGACGAAGGATCAGCTGTGGACCAGCTTATGCTAGGCTGATTGAAATCGCCAATAACAAACAGCAGATCCGAAGGCTTCAGTGTGAGAGTGAAGCTGCTGATACAATCATGTAGAGAGCGAAGAGTCGATATCTCGGAGCTAAGCTGCGGTGGAATGTATACTACCATGACGTACAGATGTGCGTTATTACAGGCGACGCGCACACAAATATACTCGAGAGAACGATCACGGGAAGGTAATTCTATCGACTCGTATGCGTTAGAAACGGCTAGCAAAACACCACCACCGCGAGAGCTAGAGCCGCTGAGAGAGCGATCACAGCGGTAAACAGAGAAGTTGTTGTTGAAGAGAAGAGCAGATGGAATGTTGTCAACAAGCCAAGTTTCCGTGAGTGCGATGAGATCGAAGTCAGCCTCCGATACAGCTAAGTGAAATTCTTTTGTTTTAGTACGCAAACCTCTAACGTTTTGATAATAGCAGCTTAAATACTCAGCGGTAGCGTTGTCATTGTGGCGGTTGGATAAAGCGGGTAAACGGTAAGTCAATTGAGCTGCGTTGTCAGAGCATGAGGCTTGGCGTGTTTGTTGCGTGCAATGAGCGGAACTTCGTCTAGTTGAGAAAAAAGCGATCGATTGTAGACTGGTGTAGGTGCGGAGATGAAGCACGGTGGTTTTGGGGCGGTCCAGAAACAAGTGTTGAGTTGGGTGCTTCCAAGGTATCATTCACCGGGGGGTGACACTGTTGTGATGATGTTGTTTCAGGATCAGGTGGAGTAGACGTGCGTGCGGCTAAACGGTGAGTCGTTGTTGGTGTGCGTGTGGTGTAGCGGTGTTCAGTACTAGTAGCTGGTGTGCGTGTAGTAAAGCGGTTTCGGGTGGCTATAGGAGATGAGGTTTGGTGGTCGTGTTGACGGGATTGAAAAAACTCACGTACACCGATACCGACGGGCCAGGTGGATGGTGTGAGTGCCACATCTCGAAGGATAGCCGGTACCCTCACTTTGAATGAAAGCCAATTCATGCTGTCCACACTAACCCCTCTTCTCAGCAGGCAATACGCTATAACGTCATCGGTGGCTAAGCGACGCTTTACAGAAGCGACCACTTGTTCCACGGTGACGGCCGTTGATAAGCGGGATAGGCGGATCCAGATCCTATCTGTGAATGGCTCACGAGGTGCAGCTTGAAGCGGTGATGATAACGGATCGGTTCCCACCAGTTCATGCGGTTGTGTAGGTGCCGGCTGGACGGCAATCGTGGTGTTGGTGTATGCGTTTGGCGATGACGCGGCACAAAGGGTGTTGCCGCGACTGTTTACAATTTTGTTTACACCAGGAGATGCCGAATCCTCGATTATACGCCTCCGCTTTCTACCAGTAGCTGGTCGAGGATCAGAGTTCCGATTGTGAGGCGTGGATGCAGTTTGAAGGAGGGTAAAACCACTGCGAACTTCGGCGACAATAGGCTCAACGAGCTTGCCAATAGCTGCTACAGCTGAGTTGAGGGCGGCTTGGAAACCGACCTGGGCGCCTATTTCTTTTACCGAACGGCAGCGCGGATTTTTAAGCATGTTAGTGCAGCCAATGCAGCTCCAGTGCAGGTCGACATTGGACAATACTGCGTCAATCAGCTCGGGGGGGCAATTTGCAACAGCCGCGGTGGAACGTAGCGTCACAATATGCACAACTGATGATGCAGTCGGTGGCCTCTAGCGGTTCAGCACACGAGAAGCAAATAGCCGCCATCGCGAAATCACGCGTAATCACAGCACAACACTGCTAAGCCGAGCAGGAAAAAACAGCAGGAAACCACAGTTGTGATGCAACTAAACAATTCGCCAAGACGAAGCGATGATGTTAAACAGTTTAATAGTCCGTAGAAAAGGCAACAATGCGATGCGACGCAGAAAACACAAGAGAGTTATTGAAAAATCACGGAGCGCGACGGAAATGCGGCCGAACAATTAAACGTCAAACGTAGCGGTATAGAATTATCTAGTTTTTTTACAAGCCAGATTAATGGCAAATGCCAAAAAATAGATTTGAACACATTTTAACCTATTTTTGTGTGTTTACAAATAAAAAAACAAGTTGGTTGACTGAGTCAAATGAGCTACTTTGATCTACACCGAGTGAAATTTTGAGCTATTTTTCGTCGCGCGCGACGTTGTCGCTCTATGTCTATTTGGATGGTGAGAGATGACCCCCACAATGTCGTCCAGCAAAAGCGATAAAAATCAACCTTCTAAATACATTATCCTTGCTCTGAAGCATTTAACCTCCTAATATTCAAACACCTTGCTAGAGTCCACCACCTGATATTTTTAAATCCACCTTGCTTCTATATACATACACTTTAATGAAAAATCAAATACAGGTGTCCCCCGAGATACGACGGTATTTGGGACCGAAAAAATGTCCCAAAGCAAGGCGTAAGTCGAAAAAGTCGTATGTCGAATATCTATGAATATAAAGTTTATAACCGAAGTTGAAGAGTTGGAATCTATTATATCGTGTATATGATTTAAAATAATGTTCGATAATGTAATAATTATATTTTAAAAGACGTACACAATATAGATATTCAAGATAGAGTAGTTGTGTAATCTTTAGAAATGTGTGTATAACGGTTATTAGCCCAGAAATTCAAAAAATACATCCATTTCTTGTCAATGACAACTTTTAACTGTCAAAATCAAAATCGTCGTATCTGCGAATCGTCGTTACTCGAGGGGGTCGTAACTCGGGGGACGCCTGTATGCCGAAATCTGTCTCGAGTTTTCGGGTCTCGATACACACACGCACACACACAGCGCAGGTTAAGTGACCGTTCACTCTATCATGTCGCGATTCCCCACCCCGCCCGGCGCTAGCCCAAGCGCCACAGATTAAGCTTAAACGACTGGAAAATTGAATATCCATAGAAAAAAATGAAAGCTCCACAGCTTCATTGGTTGGATCAATAGATGGCGTATTAAAACTAATCTGCTATCCGAACGTCCGATCTGCTAAACGAAGTCTTTCTATATTCCGTTTAGGTAGAGTGCTTGAGTCATTTAGAAGCCGTTTAGTGGTCGTTTAGTGGATTTGTGGCACTTGGGAGGGATGAGGATGCGCTACATGATAGCTGAACCAGCCTTTCTTCCGATAAGGTAGCCGTACTCGCTCGTGCGGGTGGGGGGGGGGGTTGGTGGAGGGTGCGTGCGCGACATCGGGGGCGCGTGCTCGCGCGCGCTTTCATAGGTGCGTGCTGGCGTGCGCGCTTTCGTGCGTGCGTGCTCGCGTGCGCGCGTACGTGCATGTGTGCGTGCATGAGTGCGTGTGTGTGTTTGAGTTTGAGCGCGCGTTTTTGTGTGTTTGTGTGTGTACATGCGTTTGGAAACCCCAAAACTATTTGATTCTGATGCGTACATTTTCATCCGCTGCGGCTACAAAGTCGGTGCATTTTCGATCTCGCTACCTGAGAGACAACACAATCATTGGCATTGGCATCTTTGCGATCGGCTCTGCTGTTGGAGGTATTAAAAAGACACATGATTTAAGCAAACGTGCGTGTGATTTGTTGCACATTTATTTCTAATTCAGCTAGCGGACGCAAGTGGAAACAACATTTTGAATTGAATCCATACAAAAGAGGATTCTGGATTTGTTTATTACGGTGAGCGTATGGTGCTGCACCTGCCCGTCCAGAATCTGGAGGCTTGTTGGTTAGGAGTAGTTATCATGACGCCGATTGACCGGCAATGCCTTGGAATGGGTTCGGATCGGTAGGTTCATGTTTTGGTCGAGTGCATTCCGTGCATTTGTCGCGCCACAGCGGTAGACCCGGCAGCACCAAAAACAAAACAAAAACCTTTCCCGAGTGTGGACTGCTATGCTAAGTTCTTCTTCTTCTTATTATTATTGTGGTACTCTGCTATTCCAGTCCGGTCGTGATCGCGTACATGAATATACAGGACGATCTGCTCGTCATCCCTTGACAGCACCGCTGTCATCCGTGGATCGGTTGGTGTCATCCGATCTGGAACTATCGTTCAATGTAGTGATGTGCAATCTAAATATTATTGCAATACCACATCACTCCCTTTTGTTTTTGTTTACATTATTTCTCAATTAGTTCACAGTTTGTTTATTTTAACTTATTCTACTATGTAATCATTAAGTTTAGGAGGAACTTTCCTTACTCGCTGGTTTCGGCACCTCATTTCTTCTCCCTCGTTGTTACCTAAGTCCTTCCCGTTGTTTTCCTGTTTTTCGTTGCTATTTTCCTGTACTTTGTTTGACTGGCCTATTTTTTTTTAAGTGTGCTGAATTTCTTACGAAAAATTTTCCTGTCTCAGGATCTGTTATTGTTGTCCTAGGACCACTTTTCTCTAGTACCACAAATTCAGTCGGATTAAACGTGGTTTGTAATTTGTTTCCAGGTATCAAATTCTGCGCAAGGACTGTGTCTCCTTCTTCTAACGTTGATTCCTTAGCTCTTCTTTCCCTGTCTTCGTTTTCTTTTCCTTTCCACTTTTTAGTTCGGTCCCGATCTTGAATTTCTTCTCGGCTTACCGATGTTTCAACATCTTCAAACGCTGGGATCTTTGATCTAATCGTTCGCCCGTACATTAACTCTGTAGGTGTTTTCCCCGTGGTCGAATGTGGTGTGGTGTAGTACATCATTAAATATTCGTGAAGGTCCGTTTTCCAATCGCGTCCTAACGCTGAACTTATTTTTAATCTTTTAAGCAATGACCTGTTTTGCCGCTCCACCAACCCGTTTTCTTGCGGCCAATAAGGTGTGGAGTGGTTGAGGTGGATCCCATGTCTCGTGCTAAACTCTTCTAGTTCTGTTCCAATTAATTGTTTTGCGTTATCTAGAGTAATCGTTCTAGGATATCCTAGTCTCGTGAATATGCCGTTAAGTCTAGTTACTGTTTCTTTTGCAGTTATTCGTGTCATTACTTCGATTTCCTTATAGCGGCTGAAGTAGTCTATAATAACTAATAAATAAGTTCCGCATGGCATCGGCCCTAAAAAATCTAATGCTAAGTCTATCCACGGTCTTAACGGGAGGGCGCGGCGCGTCATTGGTTCTGGTCTGCCTGGGGCTTCTACTAGCCTACAACCTTCACAAGTGGCTACCCGTTTGGTCGCATCTTGGTCCATACCTGGCCACCAAACTCTGTTTCGAAGGCGGCGTTTCATGACCGACTCGCCTGGATGTCCTTCATGTGCCAGGTCGAGCATTCTCTCTCGCAGTGCGGTTGGTATTACCAGCTTATTTCCCCTGACCACCATTTCCCCTATCATACCTAACTCTTCTTTAAATGGTATGTAAGCTTTAACCTCCGATTCCGTCCATATGCCCGTCTGTAAGCACATTTTTAGCTTCCCTAGTATTTCATCCTTTCTAGCACTCTCTTCCACTTCATCAACGTCTATAGCCGCTGATTCTATTACCGCCCCCACCATAAACTTATTCTCTTCCTCAAACGGTTCATCTCTCTCATTTACTACCAATCGGGATAATGGATCTGCGATGTTTCCTTTCCCTTTCCGATACTTTACTATAAATCTAAATGATTGCAGTCTTAAAATCCATCTTTCAATTCTGGCGCATGGCCGTGCTGCCGGCTTGAATATGGTCTCTAGTGGTTTATGATCCGTCTCTAATTCAAAAAGACGGCCGAGCAAGTATGGTGCGAACCGTTCTACCGCCCAAACCAGAGCTAATGCCTCTCTTTCGGTCTGACAGTAGCGTTGCTCGGTGGCCGTTAAACTTTTGCTTGCATAAGCTATCGGTCTTGGTTCAATGTCGGTTGGTCCGTTAAATTGAACTAGCACGGCTCCTAACGCAACAGGTGAAGCGTCAGCTATCACTCTAGTTCTCAAACTGTTGTCGAAGAAGCACAATAGCTTAACATCTGAGACCATCTCTTTTAATTTCTTGAATGCTTCTTCTTGCCTTTTTCCCCAGATAAACCTGGATTTTCCATGGGTCAGTTCGCGTAACGGAGCTGTTGTTGTTGCTAAATCAGCTAGGAATCTGCCTAAATACGTAATCAACCCTAAAAAACTTCGAACTTCTTCCGTCGATGAAGGTGCTCGAAATTTCTGCAGTGCTTCTACCTTCTTGTCGCTAGGTTCTATGCCTTTGTTTGAAATTTTATGCCCTAAAAATTCAACAGCTGTAACCTTGAAAATGCATTTTTCCTGGTTTAGCAAAATTCCTTTCTCCTTTAATATTCCAAGTACTCTTTTTAGCATTTCATCGTGTTCCTCTTCCGTATTTCCATACACTAATATGTCGTCCATATAATTAACGACGTTGCTACTAACCGTGGCAAGCATTTGTTCCATTATTCGTTGGAACACTTCTGGTGCAATTACTATGCCAAACATCAACCTTTTGTATCTATACAATCCTGTATGCGTAATAAAGGTAGTGATGTATCGACTGTCTTTATGCAATTCTACCTGATGGAATGCTTCCTTTATATCTAGCCGAGTGAATAATTTGGCTGCAGAAAATCGCGGAAGAAAATCTTCTATTGTTGGCATTAGGTGCCTTTCTCTTAATATTGCTGCGTTTGCCCTACGCATATCAACACAAAGGCGAAGATCCCCATTATCCTTGATAATTGGTACTAACGGAGAAACCCATTCGCATCCTCCTTCCACTGGTTCAATTATATCTCTATCTAATAGATATTGGATTTTTTCCTCAATTTTTGCTAATAGAGCCACAGGTGGCCTTCTGGGATGTTGGCAAATGGGTTGAACATCTCTGTCAACGGGAATTTTTACTATCACATCCTTAATCTTTGGAAAAGGCTGCTTTGTTCTTCCCTCCACAGCTCTCACCCCGTGTGTGCTTGGTAGTCCAATAAAAAGAACTCTTAGTTCCTGTCGTGATCTGGCCAAGCCACCATCCTTTAAAGCAACCTTTCGGATTCAAGAAATTAAGGAACACACGGTGTCATGCTCTTCCGTTGATTAATCCAACACGACTGACGTTTATTCGCATTTCCTGTCATCTCGAATGATCTTTCACGCTCGTCCTATCTCTCTCTATCTATCACTTCCTTGTCTATCCTAAACCCTACAATCTACTTCTTCCGTACTCTCAACAGTGCAATAAATTCAAAAATGTATCTTAAGTAATAAAATAATTTTACTAATAACTATCACTGCTTATATTTAATTGAGTTTGAAAAAAAATATTAATATGTATAAGGAAAGAAATTGTGGCACCTAATACATCTCCATGTCGTCCCACCAAGCAGGTTTACAACGATTTCTCTGTGGTCTTGATGAGGCAGCAGATGTACTTGTTGCGTTAGGGGCCTGAGTATCATTATCTGTCGCTTCATTGTGATTGTTTACATTACTGGGGTATAACTTGAAATCTTGTATATTCATAGCAAATTGATTCCCGTTTTCACCACGAACAACAATCTTTGCTCCTTCTCTTGTTAAAACAGTAAAGGTCTCTTCAGAGAATAATCGATCAGTTTTAGTCCTTTGGGGTACAGCTACTACCACTTTATCTCCTACGTTTATACTGCTTTCCTTCGCGCCTCGTCTATCATCAGCATATTTTTTGCTAATTAATTTAGCATGTGCATCGTCTTCTCTTATGTCCATTCTATCTACACCGGTTTTTCTCTCCCACAAACCAGGAAACGACCCTCTATAACGCCATCCAACAAGAAGCTCAAATGGAGTCGCGTTTAACCTAGAGTGATGTTTACGCGTGTTATGTATCTGTACGTATTCCTGAAGCGCTTCATTCCAATTCTTTTTTTCTACTTTCGCCGCTGAAACTGCCTTTATTATTCCCTGGTTCTGACGTTCGACGGCCCCGTTAGATTGTGCACTTAACGGAATCGACTTATGTATTTTAACTCCTTTTTGTTCCCAAAACTCTATGAATTCTTTGCTTTTGAATGGTGGCCCATTATCGCTTTGAATCACACTAGGTAATCCCCATTGCTTAAATATATTACAAAGCGCTATATTAGTTGACTTGGCATCAGTGGATTTCAAATGTACGACATGTAAGAATCTAGAGTAGGTATCTACACAGACCAAGAAATGTTCCGAACCACATCCTTGTAAAGATAAAAAATCGATTTGTAATTTCTCCCATGGCCCTTCTGGAAGCTCTCGACTGGATAAAGGAACAGGAGGATTTCTTCTGGAAATTGCTAGACAAGTAGCACAATTACTGACGAATTCTTGGGCCTCTTTAGACATATTGGGCCACCAGAAATGTTCGCGTAAAATTCTTTTAGTAGCTCCACATCCAACATGTCCTTCGTGAGATGTTTCGATTGCCCTTTTCCGGAGATATTTAGGTAATACAATAAAGTTGTTTTTGAAAACTAGAGCATCAAGACTTCTCAATTGTTTTTCAAGACATTCGTACCTTCTTAGATGACGAGGCCAATGACCTGTTTGAATTGCCAAACGCACTTCAGCTATCTCCTTGTCTTCTTCTGAAGCCAGTTGGATTTCTGACCATGTCATACTCATGTTAAATGCATCAACCGTGTATAATATGTGCTTATCATCGTTTTCATCGAAGGGTTCATCCGCTTGACAATTGCTAATCAATCGTGAAACAACGTCTGCAATATTCTGATCACCAGGAACACATCGGGTTTCAAAGTTAAATGGTTGTAACCGCAGAGCCCACGATTCGGCACGAGTAATAGATCTTTTTCCGGATCGATATTGTCCGCCGAAGATAAACATATTCGCAACCGAGTCGGTCCAAACGGTAAAGTTAATGCTCGTTAAGTAGTATTTGAACCGTTCAACTGACCATACTATGGCTAACGTCTCTTTTTGGGTATGAGGGTATCGTTGTTCTGTTACCGTCAATGATTTGGAAATACATGCTATTACACGAGGTACACCTGCAGAATTGAATTGGGCAAGAACTGCTCCGAGACTGAATGGTGACGCATCCACGAATAATTCTGTTCTGTCCTTGTGATCAAAATAACCCAATTTGTCGATTGAATTTATAGCTGCGTTCCTTATATCAATGAACTCAAATTCTTCTAATTCAGTCCAATAAAATGATGATGAATTTGCAAGAGCTCTTAAATGTTTAGTTCTCTCTGCTCTATGAAGAGTGAATCTTTCGAGGAAATTAATGAGGCCTAAGAAGCTCTTTACTTCTGATAATGTTTCTGGCCGTCGAAACCCATCAATGGCTTTTCTCTTGTCTTCGTCGACTCGTCACCCATCGTGAGAAAGTAAGAAACCTAAGAATTTAACCGTTTGTTTACCGAAAACGCATTTACTGGAGTTTAATAACACGTTGTGTTTCTGTAGACGTGAAAGTGTATAGCGAAGATTATCGTCGTGTTCTTCCTTCGTATTGCCGAATACAAGGATATCATCAAGATAGTTTACCGTTCCGGGGCAATCTGCAAGTACAACTGTCTGAAGTATTTCTTGAAAGATATCAGGAGCATTGCATAATCCAAAGGGTAATCGAATGAAGCGGTAAGTATTGTTACCTGAGAAGAAATTGGTTAAATGTCTGCATGATTCATCTAGCACAATATGGTAGAATGCATTAGTCAAATCTATAGTAGAGAACCAACTAGCTCCATTAAGTTTTGATAGAATTTCTTCCAACGTAGGCATTCTAAATGGGGTCCTCATAATACATTTGTTCGGGCCCCGTAAATCGACTACCAAACGAATGTCTTGTTTACCTTTCGGAACAACTAACAGCGATGAGCAAAAAGTTTTATCCATGCCGCTAGTCACCTTTTCAATTATATTAGATGATAGAAGGTTTTCAAGTCGATTTTCAACTTCGGTTATGAATGCGGGGGGAATATTTGTATATACCTTTCTAGATGGTGGCAAGCTTTTATCATAAAAAAGCATAACTGGAGGTACATTGAATTTTGAAAAATGTTTCAACACACCTACAGCATTTACATCTCCCGACTCTAATTTGTGTCCTGTCCTATGATATTCAAATGATACAATGGGAACGCTTAAGCCAAGCTGTAATACACTATATCTTGTCGCAGTCGAACGCCCTAAAAGTGGTTTTGCTCCTGGTATGACATAAAATTTTTCAATTGCGGAAGGCCGATCAGGGGAAATAAACAGTTCAGCGAGGAATGTAGCGATAACTGAAATAGGTTTACTTGTAGCATATGCCCTCAACGGTTTATCCGTGCCGTTTTTCAATTCATAAATTGGATGAGAAATGGTATCTCTCATTATTTGATCAAAAATATTATCACCGACAGTATTCACTTCGGCCCCAGAATCTATCAAAAACTTTACCTCAACACCCGCTACTGTACATGTAATTGATCACGTCACGTACGAATCCAACCCGCACATTGATACCTTTGTTGGGCTGACGAAAATATTTGGCTCCGATAGCTTACTTGAGCTAGTTGGTATTGAATAATTGCTCGTACGCATGTTGATATTATAAACTGCTGGAATTAGTTGAAGAGTTGTCTAAAATGATACAAAATGCCGATTAATGTCTAATTCAAATCCATCAAGTGAAAAGTTTATTAATTTCTTCTGTGCACAACTACTATGTCATTAATTCATTTCTTTGATCAAAACTTACAGCTTCCTCTTCTTGGTCGTTGGACGCAACTGCTGCAATTTTCCTAATTTTAGAAGCGGGCGAACCATCTCGATCTCTACCGGTTTCACGTTTAACACGAGATGACGTACATGCTCTTTGAATATGCCCTTTAGCTCGGCACAAATGGCAAAACTTCGCAATGGCAAAACAGTGATCCGGTTGATGACCTGTGCTCGTACAACGCCAGCACGGTTTAGATGAAGACGAAACGGGTCCACTCATGCGTGAATATCCTCCGCGGCTACGCGGAAAATATCCTCTGCCTCTGTAGCCGAATGTTGATGTTCGAATCTCTCCTCGGCTCGAACCCGGAACACCATACGACACCGCCAATACATTTGAAGCTTCTTCCGTAGGATACTTCTTGCTAAAATTTTCCTCTGCTTGTTGTTCAATCTCGACCGTACGCACACGGTCCAATAACTCTTGTAAAGAGTTCCCTTTACGGGCAGCTTTTCGGGCTACTTCGCGGACTTTACGGTTTCTGGCATGGTTCTGTAAAACATCTGCTACAGTCTCGACAAGTTGGTCATGAACATAACCGCAAAGTTTGGCAATAGTTGACACACGACGCACATATTTTAGGTCAGATTCGTCCTTATTCTGCGGCAACGATCGAAGTTTCTGCCGCTGGAATAGCAAATAATCCCTTGAACCAAAATACTCCTCAAGGCGATAAATTGCACTGGAATATGGCTGGGTAAGTGCATCAGGCCCGCCTTTATTAGATGTGTTGTTCAAGATGTCAAGCAATTTTGAGCCCGCTTTCATTTTAAAAATGTTTGCTTTCGTCGACTCTTCCTTTATTCCTGCTAATGCCATACCCGATTCGAGGATCTCACGCCATCTATTGAAGGAAATTTTGTCAATTTCCTCATCTCCGTCTAAGGCTTTGCATTCCCCAACTTGTAGCGTAGAAAATGAAAGCGAGGGAAATGTTGAAGCTTCCTCTATTCCTGGTTTGAACGAACACACACTATGCTCGTCGTCATCCTCCACCGTCCACCCGGAATCCCGCAAGTTTCTTGGCATGATTGTAACTTTATAAATGTTATCTCCGTAGTTTAATTGACAAGCCGTAATTAAACAATATGCAAGTAGATTAACAACGCGACTTTTGTGTAATCAGGAACCTTTGTTCAGTTAACACGTTGATTCACGTTTCCGCCATTTCATCGCGTCGCTTGACATTACTCACACCAACAAGTGTGATCTCCCTTCAGAAACGGTGAAAACTGCTGAACCGGTTCGCTGATGATAAACTTAACCCTTACCACCGTGTGTAACATGAACGTGGGCTAACCCTAGACATTGTAACGATCATCATTATTTGATTGTTTATTATTATAATTATAAACTGAAGTATTACTTATTTTTGTTGTATATATATATATATATATATATATATATATATATATATATATATATATATATATATATATATATATATATATATATATATATATACAATATGTTATATATTGTACATATATGTTATATATGTTGTATATATATATACTATATATACTATATATATATATATATGTATATATATATATATATATATATATATATATATATATATATATATTTTTTTTTTTTTTATTTTTTTATTAATTCCTATTGGAATGTGTCTTAATATTTACGATTGCATCAATCCTATTGAAGGATATGCTTTAACACTTATAACACTGTTGCAACGATTTTCGGTGAAATGTGCATTAATGTGGTCTATTCCATCGATCCTCATGGAGGATGTGCCTTAACATTTAATTTCATTTTTTTTTTTGTGTAACATCAATTCCTGGTGGAATGTGCTTTAATGTGGTCTATTGCGTCGGTCCTCTTGAAGGATGTGCTTTAACTCTTCATCTCTGATTATTAATATTATTCTTATTATTATTATTATTTTTATTTTTTTTTGTTACATCGATTCCTGGTGGAATGTGCTTTAATGTGGTCTATTGCATCGATCCTCTTGGAGGATGTGCCTTAACATTTAATTTCATTTTTTTTTTTGGAACATCAATTCCTGGTGGAATGTGCTTTAATGTGGTCTATTGCATCGGTCCTCTTGAAGGATGTGCCTTAACTCTTCATCTCTGATTATTAATTTTATTATTATTATTATTTTTTTTTTGTTACATCGATTCCTAGTGGAATGTGCTTTAATGTGGTCTATTGCATCAATTCATACAAGTATGACCGTTTTATAAGTAAGATTATGCGTCAGCACTATAAGGCACTGAGTAGGAAAATTATTATGTAGATGCCTTTATTAATTTAATTGTTTAAATTATGCATGTTATTATTATTAATAATAAGTTAACTTATTGATTGATTTATTTATTTATAAATTTATTATTTAACTCATTTTATTATATTTTGTTTATTTCATATCGTTTTATTTATTTTATTTCTTATAAACATTCTAAGAAATAATTTATTATTTTATTTATGAAGTATTATTTTTTTTTGTTTTATTTTGTTTATTGTTCCTAATTTATGTCTTGTTTTACTATGATAGTAAATACTACTTGTATTTAATGCTCATTAATCACTTACAACGTGTTCCTCAAGTAAATTTTTTTTTTATTTTTTTTTTTGTAACAGACCCCTTCAGGAACGTCTAAATCGTTTATATTGTTCAATACTTGCTAGTGTGCGTATCTTCTTCATTGATATAAACTATGTCACTGCCACATACGCACCACGTTCATCCATATTCTCACTTGTTTTGTAAAATACGCAATACCCACAATAACCAACCAAATCCTTATATTTACCATGCGTAGATTCGTCCAACTGCGCCATTGTCGTGATCTGGCCAAGCCACCATCCTTTAAAGCAACCTTTCGGATTCAAGAAATTAAGCTACACACGGTGTCATGCTCTTCCGTTGATTAATCCAACACGACTGACGTTTATTCGCATTTCCTGTCATCTCGAATGATCTTTCACGCTCGTCCTATCTCTCTCTCTATCTATCACTTCCTTGTCTATCCTAAACCCTACAGTTCCATTGCCGTTACCTTGCCTAGGAGACATTGGCGTTCTCCTTTAACTACAAATAGATCAGCTACTTTCTCTATAGTTTTGCCTTTGTCTTCTATTGAAAGCTTTGCAGCAAATTGCCCTAACACTACTAACGGTTCGGGATTGTCCCCATAAGGTAGAAACACTTCTCGACACTTTTGCGTTTCTCCAAACCGTTCGGCCTTATAGGTTTTCAAATATTCCCAAGCTTTTTCTGTGATAATGTTTTTGTTACATCCAGAATCGACCAGCATTTGTAAATTAACTCCTCCTACTTTCACCCATAGCAATTCTTCTCCATCGCTTATGCTATAAATGAAATTTCTAACCCTTTCCGATTCCTCTTCCACATTCGCAACTGCCCTCACCCTCACCACTGTTCGCGGGCGTTTAGCCGTTTGGTGGAATGCTTCAGGTCGCCGTTTCAAATTGTTCGGCGTCCGGCATTGGGCTCCGAAATGACCAACCTTTTTGCATTTGTAGCATTCCTTGTTTTTGGCTGGGCACTGGTAATCACCTGAATTGTGATCTCTTTTCCCGCAACGTGCGCACCCTAAACCTCGTTCGGTCACCCGGTTGACAAACGAGTTGCTTTGCCGCTGTTCCCATCCTAGGGCGTCATCCTTCCCTGGTGCACTCATTGCTCTTGCCTGCCTTTTCACCGACTCGTATGAACTAATCAAACGGATCGTTTCATCCCAATCCAATGACTTTTTCGCCAGTAACCTTTCCTTGAGCTCGGACGGAGCAAATAAGATTACCTTGTCGATCACGCTAATCGCTCGTGCTTCATTCTCGTTGTTTCCGAAGTTGCATTTCTGTGCCCAACTCTGGCACCGGAAAGCAAACTCCTCGACAGTTTCCGAATGTTCCGGTTTTAATGTCCAAAACCGGTTCCTTTCAAAAACATCATGCTCCTTTGGGCAGAAGTAATCGTTTAACTTCTCTACCGCCACCAGGTAAGGGTCAACGCATTCCTCCCCTCCTCCCTGTACGTCCGCTCCAGGAATGGATGTAAAAACTTCTTGTACATCAGGGCCAGCTTTCGCAAGGAAGATATTTTTTATCCTAGTGCGATCCTTTTCGCCAGTCGCGGCGATAATGTACTCGAAGTTACGCCGATATTTCACCCATTCGTTCCTAACAGCGTTTCTCTCCATCGCTTTAAAGAGAAATGGTTGTACGTTCCATGCGTCCATTTTCCTGTAATATGAAACCATTTTGTTATGTTTTTATAAACCAGTAATTTATCAGTGCCTCCATTTTCTTTCTGTTCCATCTTTCTAATAGTTACAAACCACCATTGCTTTCCCTTTGTACTGCTCTCCGGCAGGTACATTATCCCCTTTCCTTTGTTTTTTTTTTTCATCCTTTTTGTTACTGCTCTCCGGCAGCCTACCATTCCTTTCTACTGCACTCCGGCAGTTTCAGGATCGACTCAACGATTTCTCTTGACACCCTTGGCCATTCCCAAAATGCTCTCCGGCATTCCTTTATCCTTTATCCAAAAAGATATGCTTGTATGCACTCCGGCATTCCTTTCTTTCTTGTTGCTCTCCGGCAACCCTATCTACTTGGATGCTGCTCTCCTACAGGCAACCAATTACACATACACAAATTGACACAACACAGTTATTTAACATTTTCACAACTACCACATTTATTTCCAAACCTCGATGTAAATTTTTTCACTTCACTTCACTTGTTTAAACTATTTTCCTCGTCGCCAATTGTGGTACTCTGCTATTCCAGTCCGGTCGTGATCGCGTACATGAATATACAGGACGATCTGCTCGTCATCCCTTGACAGCACCGCTGTCATCCGTGGATCGGTTGGTGTCATCCGATCTGGAACTATCGTTCCATGTAGTGATGTGCAATCTAAATATTATTGCAATACCACAATTATTATTGTGGTACTCTCAATGTTCGTCTGTCTCGGTCCGCGTCCTGCATCAAACTTGCTTTATCATGTCGTCCCTTTATAGTGATGGTCCTTCATCCAGTCCCCTGTTCCATGTTGTAATCCCATCCGGATTGATCTAATCCGATCTTCTTTGCACCGCTAATCTTTGTCATCATGTTGTGGTGATGGGTAGCTACAGTTGCCGTACCACATCACTTTCTTCTTTTTTTTCTTTTGCACTGTTTGTTATGAATTCATATCTCTTGTTTCTGCATTATTTCTGTTTACCTGCCTTTCTCTAATACAATTCACAACCTAATGTTATCTCACTAATCAATTTCGTAATCCGCTAATTTGGCTGGAGCTTTCCTTTGCCGTTGCCCACGACTCGTTGTTTCCTCTAAATTATTCCTAGTTTCTTCTCGAAGTTCTCTGAGTTCTGATTCTCTGATGTCGGTGTTGGTAATTTTCTTTAAGTGTGCCGAGTTTCTTTTGAACTTTTTACCCGTCTCTGTATCCATAATAGTCACCATCGGCCCTTCCTTTTCTTTTACGAGAAACTCCTTTGGATTAAACGTGGTTTGCAGTTTGTTTCCTGGTATTGTGTATTATAGAGTTGTGCATCATTTTTTCCTACCACCACTATAGGACTCGCCCACGCCGATGTACGTGTTGGTACAAGTATACCGTCATCCACTAATTTAGTTAGGTTGGCTTCTACTTTTTCAATTAGAGCGAACGGCACTGAATACGCTTTGTGAAATATGGGTGTATAGTTTGGCTTTAACACTAAATTCGCTTCAAATCCTTCTATCGCTTCTTTATGACCACCGTTTGTTAAATTCGGAAACATTTTTTTTTATTTCTTCAAGCCATTTATCGGTATCAATTTGATTTAAATTAAAACTTTTTCGCCAATTAGGAAATAATATGTCTAACGCATCACGACCTAGTAGAGGATTCCCTTTGTTTTCAGTTGCGATTACTGTTATTTCTAGACTGACCGTTTTACTCTTTGTGCTTACATTTACACATATTTTTCCTAACGGTACTACACGTTGACCCGATGCCGTAATAAAACGCAAATGTGTTTGTTCTAATTCGATATTGGCAAATTTTTCGTTATACACACTCTCCGGTATGACTGTATTACACGCACCACAGTCTATCTCAAACGCAACGTCTTTCTCATTAACTTTTAGTACGCACACTTCTGGACTACTAATCGCGTTATCATCGAATATGCGTGTTAGTGACACATCCCTATATTCCGATCGCAAACTATGCACGTTAGTATTTCGGCAACACGACGACACATGACCATACTTCTTACAAGTGAAACACTGCCACATACGCGCAGGACATGTCTGTGGATTATGCGCTCTTCCACATCTGTAACACTTGCTCTCCTGCTTATGCGCACTGCTCTGTTGATGTATAGGTGTACTGCTTCCACGGTAGTAGTGCACTTTCGGACCGACGCTTCGTTTTGGCGCACACTTTATCACCGCCATCTCCCTCGGTTTCTCCTTCGCTGCAAACGTTTCGTTTTGTTCATCTGCAGCTTCCCACGTTCTGGCGATATTTTCTGCACTCTCGAATGTTAAATCCGACTCTCGTAGAAGACGTTTTCGTAATCCTTCATCTCGAACACCAGCTACTAGTTGATCTCGCAAGCATTGTGCTAAACAGCTCGTGAATTTACACGATTGTGCGAGTGCTTTTAGTTCAACGATGTACTCTGCAACCGACCGATCTTTTTGCAGACAGTTTCTGAAGTTAAACCGTTCCGCTACTACGTTGACTTTCTGTTCCAGCTGCTCTTGTAGCTTAATGCAAAGCTTCTCATAGTTCACCGTTTTTGGCTGTTCAGGCAACACCAGCTTTGATATGAGGCTATACAGCGACGCTCCACCCAAGGTCAGCAACATAATCGTCTTCTTCGATGGTTCCACCTCGTTTACTTGGAGAAAAATATCCATACGTTCCAAGTACTCCCTGATGCTCTCGCCCATGACAAATGGTTCAATTTCACCGATTAACGACATGACTTTAGACTTGTGTACTTTGACTTTTTCGGTAGCTTTATCCTCGTCGCCAACTATTATAGAGTTGCGTGTTGCTTAATCGAGTACTGTTTTATGACTGACGATTTATTCCTATCCTTACATATACATAGATATACTTATCTCTAACGCTTACACTATACGCTATATAACACTATACGCTTACGCTATACCTATACTTAGACACTACATTGTGTTTTGTGTAATTACTATGTCTCCTTCTGCGATGGACGATCTTCGCGCCTTTCTTTTCCCATCTTCAATTACTTTACCCTTCCATTTCTTTGCTTGATCCTGATCCTCAATCTCCTCCCTAGATATGGCAGTTTCTATGTCTTCTAGTGCCGGTATTTTAGATCTGATAGTTTTTCCGTATAAAAGATCCGTCGGCGTTTTCCCTGTAGTGGAATGAGGTGTCGTGTAATACATCATTAGGTATTCCTCCAAATCTTTCTTCCACTCCCTTCCTAGACCTGCGCTAATTTTTAATCTTTTGAGGAGCGATCTATTTTGGCGCTCGACCAGCCCATTTTCTTGTGGCCAGTATGGTGTTGAATGATTTAAATATATTCCATGCTCTCGGCTGTAAGCTTCTAACTCGGTACCAATCAGTTGTTTAGCATTGTCTAAAGTTATGGTTCTAGGGTACCCTAATCTTGTAAACATTTTCGATAATTTCCCGACCGTTTCTCTAGCTGTAATCCGACTCATTATTTCGACTTCTTTATATCGGCTAAAGTAGTCTACTACCACTAATAAATATGATCCGCATGGTAATGGTCCTAAAAAATCAAGTGCTACATCTACCCATGGTCTTAAAGGTAATGGCGGCGCATCATTGGTTCGGGCTTACCCGGAGTTTCGACTAATCGACACCCCTCACAGTTTTTGACATGCTGCTCAATTTCTTTATCCATTCCGGGCCACCACACTCTGTTTCTTAAACGGCGTTTCATCACCGATTCTCCAGGGTGTCCCTCATGAGCTAAGTCTAACATTCTTTTGCGGAGTGTATCCGGTACTACTAATTTGTTTCCTCTAATAACCATTTCTCCAATTATTCCTAGCTCTTCTTTGAACGGGATGTACTGTTTAAGTTCTATTTCATTTCAACAACCCGAGCGTAGACTGTTTTTAACCTTTCCTAGTACTTCTATTCTATCTATACTGGCTGCATTTTCTAACTCCTGGACGTCAATTGCGGCTGATTCCATTATTGCCCTTATCGTGTGATTTGTTTCTTCCTCGTATGGTTTATTATCTGTGTCCACTACTAATCGTGAAAATGGATCGGCGATATTATCACAACCTTTCCTATACTTCACCACATAGCTGAAAGACTGTAACCGTAATAACCATCTTTCTATTCGAGCACAAGGACGAGATGACGGTTAGAAAATGACCTCCAGTGGCTTATGATCTGTCTCCAGTTCAAATTTACGACCTAGTAAATAAGGCGCAAATCGTTCCACTGCCCATACTAGTCCTAACGCTTCTTTCTCGGTCTGACAGTATCGTTTCTCTGTTTCGGTCAGACTTTTGCTCGCGTACGCAATTGGCCTTGGCAAATTATCCCCTGCACCTTCGAACTGCACTAACACTGCACCTAATGCAACCGGGGAAGCGTCAGCGATAACCCTGGTTCGCAAATTGTTATCGAAAAAATGTAAAAGTTTTGCATCCGCCACCAATCCTTTCAAAGTGTCAAACGCATCCTTTTGTTTCTTCTGCCATTCAAACTTTACACCTTTACGCGTTAACTCGCGTAATGGAGCTGTTACTGTGGCCAAGTTTGGCAAAAATCTACCTAGATATGTGATAAGGCCTAGGAAGCTTCGAACTTCTTCCGCGGAGGAAGGGGCCCGAAATTTCCGTAACGCTTCTATTTTCCTCTCCGTCGGTTCAATTCCTTTGCTCGAGATTTTATGTCCTAAAAACTCGACCTCACTTACTTTCATAATACATTTCTCTTGGTTTAATAGTATTCCTTGTGTCTTAATGGCTTCTAATACTTCTCGTAGGGCTTCATCATGTTCTTCCTCGGATTTTCCGAAGATGAGTATGTCGTCGATATAATTTACGGCATTTTTGCATTTCGCCAAAACTTGTTCCATGATTCTTTGAAAAACTTCCGGCGCGATCACTATTCCAAACATGAGACGTTTATACCGGAAAAGGCCCATGTGAGTGATAAATGTCGTTATAAAACGACATTTCTCATCAAGCTCTACTTGATGAAAAGCATCTTTCACGTCCAATCTACTAAATATTTTGGCTGAAGCAAATCTCGGTAGAAAATCTTCTATGGTCGGCATAAAGAGTCTTTCTCTCACGATAGCAGCATTAGCTCTGCGCATATCTACACACAAACGTACATCCCCATTGTCTTTCATGATTGGCACTAATGGTGAAACCCATTCGCACCCTCCCTCTACAGGTTCTTTAATGTCTGCCTTCAATAGGTACTCTATATTTTCTTCAATTTTTCCTAACAACGCTGTTGGTGGCCGGCGTGGGTGTTGGCATACGGGTTGTACGTCCCTATCGATAGGGATTTTAAGCTTTATCCCTTTTATCTTAGGAAATGGTTTTACTCCTTGGGATTCTATAGCTCTTACCCCATAGGTACTAGGTAATCCTATGAACAGAACACCTAGATCCGTAGCTGTAATGCGACCTAAAAGTGATTGCTCACTTCCTTTGATAATGTAGAATGTCGCCTCTCTGATAATTTCTTGCCCTTTATCCTCGATTCCAACTATGGCTTCAAATTTCCCTAAGACCGTGAGTGGTTTGGCGTTTCTTTGCAATCATTCGTTTCGCCCCATCTTTCTAATGAGTTTGATTTTAAATATTCCCAAGCCTTCTCACTGATAATATTCTTGTTGCAGCCCGAATCCACCAATACCTGTAACATTACTCCCCCGATCTTAATTCGAAATCTCTCGCCACCGTCACTGATATTGTAAATAAAGTTTCCATTTCCCCCTTCACTTTCACCCTTATTATCTACGGCTCTAACTTTTTCTGATCTAAACCGTTTGGTTTCTCTGTAGCTTTTCTGATCATCTCGCCTTTTCATCGACCCTGGTGTGCGGCATTGCGAACCGAAATGACCAACTTTCTTGCACTTATAACATTCCTTGTTACGAGCCGGACATTTCAAATCTAACGGAGTGTGGTCCCTTTTCCCGCAACGAGAACATTATCCTCTGCCTTGCACCACCCGGTTAACCTGATCGTGGATTTGGGAGTAGTTTCGAACCTCCTCTCTTCCAGGTGCCAATATTTCCCGAGCTTGTCTTTTGATCGACTCATACGAACTGATAACCTGTATCATTTGCTCCATATCCATCGCTTTTGGCTGAAGTAAACGTTCCTTCAATTCGTTTGGAGCGAATAAGATAACCTTGTCGATTATGCTATTTGTCCTGGCCTCCTCTTCGGTCTTCCCGAAACAGCACTTCTGAGCTACACTTTGACACCGGAAAGCAAACTGCTCAGTTGTCTCGCCCTGCTCCGGTTTTAAAGTCCAGAATCGGTTTCGTCCGAAGACATCATGTTGTTTTGGGCAGAAATACCCATCCAACTTCTCTATAGCCACCACGTACGGGTCAATACCCTGGCTCTTGTCTTCCGTCACTTCTGCCCCTGGCAACGATGCATAAATCTCCTGGACATCGGGTCCGGCTCTTGCCAAAAAAATATTCCGTATTTTAGTTCGATCTTGTTCTCCAGTCGCGGCAATGATGAAATCGAAATTCCTTTTATATTTCACCCATTCACTCCTTATGGAGTTTCGATCCATCGACCTAAAAAGAAAATTAGAAATGTTCCAAGTGTCCATTTCTTGAAACATCCATTCATCATTAGCACATGTTTCAGTTCTATTGTTCTTTCTGCCTCGCCATTTTCTTTTCCCTATCGGTTCTCCGACCGATCATTTTGGCATTTCCCATCTGCTCTCCGACAGATAACCTTGATTTATTATTTTATCCCCTACTCCAATTGTTAAAATGCTCTCCGGCATTCACCACCTAATTTTGCGATCCACGCAATTACGGTGCGATTCTAATATGTTTGCTCTCCGGCCTTTCTTTCCTTTTTTTTTTTTTTTTAGTTTTGTTCTCCGACAATCCTTTCTTTCCGATCACCCGCTCTCCTGCCGATGATCATAACACATATACTATGACACGGTACAATTGGACAATCACAACTATCACATTTATTTGTTAACCTTTTGTTTTTCACGTTTTCACTACTTTTCACTAATTTCCTCGGTTTTACTTTTATCCTCGTCGCCAGATGTGGTACTCTCAATGTTCGTCTGTCTCGGTCCGCGTCCTGCATCAAACTTGCTTTATCATGTCGTCCCTTTATAGTGATGGTCCTTCATCCAGTCCCCTGTTCCATGTTGTAATCCCATCCGGATTGATCTAATCCGATCTTCTTTGCACCGCTAATCTTTGTCATCATGTTGTGGTGATGGGTAGCTACAGTTGCCGTACCACAATTATTATTGGCGTAATCGCCAACGCGGTCTCGTAGTACAGTCGTCAACTCGTACCACTTAACAACATGCCCGTCATGGGTCCAATCCCCAAACAGACCGTGCCGCCATACGTAGGATTGACTATCCTGCTATGGGGGGGAATCAATTAGTCACTGAAAGCCAAGCCCACAAGTGAGTACAGGCAGGCCTTGACCGACATCGGTTGTTGAGCCAGAAAAAAAAAAAAAAGCCAACGCGGTCATGCCGGCCTTTTCAGGACTTGAGTACCACGTAGCCGGATAGTCAATTCTTGCTACGGCGGACGGTTCATACGCGGTTAGAACCCACGACGGGCATGCAGATGTGCGGAATGATGGCGGTGTCGCAGACCCGCTCCTATCCAGCGTGCAACTTGCATACTGCCACACTGTCTCCTGCTCGATGCATACGCTGCAGGCAGGGGGAAGGATGCACCTCCACAATAAAAAAAACCCCGTCATGAACTAGCGGCGGATCTAACGGTAGGCAGACTAGGTGGTCGCCGAAGATCTTTAGTCTGTAGTATGCAGTATGCTTACAAGTGGACAGAGTATTAGCGACAAGGGCCCCGGAAAGATGGTCGTTGGGGCCCCGTGGCTGGAGAACCATTTGCACCTCCCCTCCCCCCATGGCGACAACAATTTTAGGGCCTGTGACCGATGATCGTAGGGGTCTTATGGTCACCCCCCTCGTCCCCATCCGCCGGCAATTTAAGTATACTGTTCAATATTCCAACAGCTGTGTGTCAGTACCCCCTTCTCCCGGTCATCAGTTACCATTGACAGGGGCCTCAATTCGTCTTTCCACCTTTCATCAACACCTTCCTTTATTTGACCGATGGATCATAACATTCCGGAAGAAATTACATTTGGGGACAGTTTTGCATACACACGCACACTCACAACCATGCGCAGGATGCTTAGCATATCTATGTAATCCACAACAAACGAAATCAACAGCTTAGTGTTATGCTTAATGCTTAGCACGTTCAGTTCGATGGCACCCGAGCCGCAATGATGGGTGATTTTTGACAGCTCTACGGTGACATCCCCCGAAATGCTATTTCGCGGGGGAACTCAGTGGTACTCAAGTTGAAGCCATCTTGGGCACTCAATTTCCATCATGGCTGCCGCTAGTTCAAAAAAACGACAGTTGGTATAAAAAAATGCTCTAGTGCAAAAAAACATAGTCCTACCTACCCCCCATCTTTTTGCACTTTTGCTTTTATACGTTGCATATGTGCTTTATCTCTTTCACACAAGTAGGCACACATAGGCCCCACCGTGACGTCATATTCACCCCATCAAGCATGACCTGTCTATATGTGCCGACTGTTAATTCTGCATTGTTCTGTTCTACCGCATTTGAATTCTGTGAATAGAGGAAATTTTGTTAAGGTATTTTTTTATCAAGAGGCATACTTACGAAAACTCCACTCCGTACCGGCTCTGTGACTGTCCAGAAGCTTATACGCTCAGGTAAGTTGATGAGATGCTTTCAATCATGTTAGAATCTAATATTAATCAAACGCCAACGTAACAATTATCTTTTTAGGAAAATGCAAAACATTTATCATGATCATCGATATGCAACATTCGCATCACAGCCGATTCTGGAAACCGAAATGATGGAAATTAGCACCTCCAATCCATCGGTGATCCATGCTCCACCGTCTGTTCCATCGGTCGTCCCCGCTGTTATTCTTGATTCGACATTCTTGGCTGTCTCATCGTCACCACCACCTATATTCGTTTCGTCAGATATGTTGACCATCCCATCGTCACCGCCACCCATCACTGATGTTTCCGGTACAGTTCTTTTCGGTGGATCTATGCCCAGTTCGTCAGGTGGATCCATGCCGGGACAGCGATCCTCCTCCGGACCGTCATTGTTGACCATCTCATCGTCACCGCCACCCATCTGTGATGTTTCCGGTAAGTTTCTTTTCGATGGATCTATGCCCGGTTCGTCAGCCATACCGGGACAGAAATCCTCTTCCGGACCGTCATTGTTGACCATCCCATCGTCACCGCCACCCATCACTGATGTTCTCGGTACATTTCTTTTCAAAGGATCTCTGCCCAGTTCGTCAGCCATGCCGGGACAGCGATCCTCTTCCGTGTTAGCAGAATTGCAATGAATTAACGCAGCACACTTGAGGGGTAGAGTTCAGAACGCAGAGAGAGAGTTTTATTCAACATAGCAACTTACTTTATACCCTACCTCCTGTCATTTAACATTATATTCATGCCAGGTAGCATCACGCCTGACAGTGGTAAACCATTATTCCACACTCCTCCTCATGAATATATTGTTCGATCGGATCCTACATTAACGAGTCCTAATCCTATCGATAATTCCTTAAGCTTTTGTGCTCCTAGAGGTTTAGTTAATAAATCGGCTAACATTCTATCTGAAGCACAATATTTTAATTTAACAATATTCTTCGTGCAAAGATCTCTTGTGTAATGGTATCTAGTATCGATGTGTTTCGATTTTCTTTTTTCATGATGTAATGATGTAAAATCAATACAACTTCTATTATCTTCGTAAATTAGAGTTGCTCCTTCTTGTTTTAGATCCATGTCCTCTAATAACCTACGTAGCCAAACAGCCTGTTGACTTGCTTCCGAAAGAGCTATGTACTCTGCCTCCATTGTAGACATCGATACGCACGTTTGCTTTCTACTAGTCCAGCTAATAGTGCCTCCTCCTAAACGGTATAAGAATCCGCTACAGGATTTTCTATCACTGGTATCGCCTGCCCAGTCCGCATCACAAAAACCTACAAGTTCAATTGTTTCATTTGAACTTCCTAGCTTTAAAGCATAATTGATCGTATGTAGCAAATATCTAACTACCCTCTTTGCTTCAAGCCAATCTGCTTCGGTAGGCTTGCTAACAAACCTACTTAATATGCCTGTAACAGCTGCTATGTCTGGGCGTGTATAAGTTGCTAAATATAGCAAACTACCTATAATTTTCTGATAAGTATCATTACTTTCCATTTCTTTACTGCTCATTCGATTATTGAAATGGTTTGGATCCATAGGGTATTTGGAATCTCTTGCCTGGTCTAAATTGAAACGGGATGCTATTTTTTGTATGAAACTGTCCTGTATCAAGCTGTAAAAACCGTCTCTATTCTTGATTACACGCATCCCTAAAAACCAGTTAATGTCCCCTAAGGATGATACTTGTAAAATTTTACTAATTGATTTAACAACATCTTTGATCATTTCCTCATTATTTCCTGCTATGATCATATCGTCGACGTATATAAGCAAATATATTATGTTATCTTTACGCCTCATTTTGAATAAACATGTATCTCCTATGCATTGATCGAATCCTGTTTGCATCAATATACCGGATATCGTTTGATACCAGACTCTTGCAGCTTGCTTGAGTCCATACATACTTTTCTTTAAGCGACAAACTAACTTTTCTTTTCCTTTCTTTATGAATCCTTGTGGTTGATACATATATATCGTTTCGTTCAGCGTTCCGTATAAATATGCTGTTTTTATATCCAAGTGTTTTACGTAAAGTTTCTTATGCCCTGCTATGGTTAGTAATATTCTTAACGTGCTCTGATTTGCTACTGGTGCCGAAACTTCTTCATAATCGCATCCTTTTCTCTGTCCGAAACCTTGTGCAACAAGTCTCGCTTTATAACGTTCAACCTCTCCTCTCGCGTCCAACTTTTTCTTAAAAACCCACTTGCATCCGATAATGTTACAGTTAGGTGGAGGATAAGTGAGCTCCCACGTGTTGTTGCTCTCGAGGGAATGAAACTCATCATCAATAGCAGCTATCCACTCCTCCTTTTCCTCGGAAGCAACAGCCTCATTATAGGACACTGGCTCATCGAAACTCGTCTTCACCAGACCTAAAAAATAATCAGAAAATTTAGCTGGTGGTTTACCTCTTGTTGAGCGTTTTGAAGAGGTTGCAGCAGGTTCGTCTTGGCCATCAGAACTCGATGCAGAATTTTCGTCACTTTCTGCCGAATCGAATTCCTCCTCCTGCTCGTCAGTCGGGCTGCATTCGTCATCAACGTTATCAGGGCTACGTTCTCCATTAACGTCATCAATGCTGCATTCGTCATCAACGTCATCAGGGCTGCATTCACCATTAACGTCATCAGGTCGAAATTGTTGATATCGGTTGGAATCAACGTCGAATTCAACCACCTCAGCCGGACCACTATTTCCTTGCTCGGATGATGCAGACGCTTCGTTGAATATAACGTCACGGCTAATCACTATACGATCGGAGCTCGTATCCACAAGCCTGTACGCTTTCTCTTGAACACAATAGCCAACTAGTCTCAATCGCCTTGCTTTGGGCTCCATCTTGCCTCGTTTTTCTGTTGGTATTTGTGCCCACGCTTCACACCCAAACACTTTAAAATGGTCGTAAGATGGCTTTTTACCGAACCATTTTTCGAACGATGACATACCAATTGTACGCGATGGTAGTCTATTTTGAGTGTATGCGGCAGTGAGAATGGCTTCGCCCCAGTACTTTATATCCATGTGTGCGTCTTGCAACATGCACAATGCCATTTCTTGTAGGTGCCGGTTTTTTCGCTCGGCGACACCATTTTGTTGTGGCGAATATGGCACTGTTAGTTGGCTCGCTATGCCTTCATTTTTGTAGAAATTTTGTAGCGTCTTTCCCGTGTACTCTCCACCATTGTCCGACCGTATGGCTTTCGGAACCATGCCAAACTGGGTTTTGCAAAAGGCTACAAAATCCCGTATAAGTCTCTCCGCGTCGGATTTATTTTTCAAGAGATACACAAACGCCATCCTCGAATAATCATCGATAAATGTGATAAAATAGCGATTACCACTCGGTGTATGAGGAAAGGGACCACATACGTCAGTGTGAACAATATCTAAAATATTTTCACTTCTTTTGTCTAGCCGCTTAAATGGCGATCGCGCCATTTTTCCTTCTAAGCAACTCACACACACACTCTTAACACCGCACTCCTTCAGCTTAGGATCACCATTAAAAAGTTGCTGAATTATCTGTGTGTCGCGATGCCCGAGCCTTCTATGCCATAAATGTAGACAAGCATCTTCTTTTCTAGCGGTTGTACTCACCAAAGCATCCACGCCGCTGCTCAGCTTGTACAAATTTCCGCATCTCTCCGCCACGGCGATCACTCTGTCCCGCAGCTTTATTTCACATGTATTCACATGAAACACCACATGCATGCCTTTTTTCACCAAACTGCTTACAGATATTAGTCCGCTTGCCAATTTCGGTACGTATAGCACTTCACACACTTTTATTGCCGCTCGTTCTCCATCCTGGTTCACACACACTAATGTCCCGGAACCAACGCCTTCGATCTTAGCTTTTCCACCATCGGCTAGTGTTACGTGCATTTCACTGCAACTCTCCATTCTTTCAAAGAAAGTTCTATCGCTCGTCATGTGTCGCGATGCACCACTATCGACGTACCAGTTTCCTGGCGCTGCACTGTTTGTCATCCAAGCCATCGGTTCTGCCGCTTCGCTGTGAGCGACTTTCGCCGAATTACCGCTCTCACCTTTGCTTTGTGCTTGAGCACGGTTCAACAAACGACAATTTCGCTTCATGTGGCCAGCCTTGCCACAATGGTAACACACTACACTTGTATTAGTGTCTCGCTCAGACCTTTTGTATTTGCTCGCCGATACACGAAATACTTTGTTTTCTTGTGAACCACTACACGCGCGTTCACGTCGCTTCTCTCCTTCAGCAAGTAATTTGCTCTTCACCAACTCTAATGTGAGATTATTGGCGGAAACCTGTTCTAATGCCGTCGTTAAAGGATCGTACGATTCCGGCAAAGAACACAATAACATGGCTACTTGCCATTTTTTCGGTATTGGCTCTCCTAAATCTGCTATCTGCTGGACGATATTGGAAAACGTCTGTAGGTGGTTTTCCATGTCGCCTCCTTCCGCTAATTCCAGGCGCGTAAGCCGCTTTAGCAGGTACACCTCCGACCCCGTCCCGTGGTACTCTTTCAACGCAGTCCACGCATCCTTTGCCGTTGCCGCGTTTCGCACTAAACTCACTTGGTTATCATCTACACACAAACCGATTGTCGCACGAGCACGCGAATCTTTTAGGCTCCACGCAGGCGTCACTGGCTCAGGTTTTTCTTCACTTATTGTGCACCACAGTTCATCGCGTTCGAGGAGCATTTGCATTTTAAACCTCCACGTTTGGTAGTTTTGGTTCGTCAACCTTTGCACAATAAATCGTTGGGAGTCCGCCATTTCGCCTGGGCCCATAACCTGTTAGCAGAATCGCAATGAATTAACGCAGCACACTTGAGGGGTAGAGTTCAGAACGCAGAGAGAGAGTTTTATTCAACATAGCAACTTACTTTATACCCTACCTCCTGTCACTTAACATTATATTCATGCCAGGTAGCATCACGCCTGACAGTGGTAAACCATTATTCCACATTCCGGACCGTCATCCTCGCCCAGTCTGACGTCTGTACCTGGTTCATCTTCATCATCCGGCGCGTATAATAATTCACTTGATAAAAAAGTGGACATTCTTATAAAACTATCGAAGCAGACTGCGGCTGAGGTCAAAATTATGTTTAATGCAATGAATCCGAGAGCTGGGACAACCTCACGCAATACAGCCATCACTGCCATTGAAACAAAAGAAGAGTTAGAAGCCTTTAATGCTAACTTAGAGGTTAATACGTATATGGCTGAGATGCTATGCTCGCTTTTGTATGCAATTGACCATATAAAATATGTTAAAGAAAGACTTGACAAAATAATAGATCTATTGTTTTCTAGGGAATTTCTTTCAAAATGTAGTTGGTCAGGGATTGGTCGTCCCAATCAAAAAGTCGCATTTGCTGCGTTTGAAAATGTATTCGTTTTAATCAAATTTGCTGGAGGAAACAAATTTCTTCAATTGAATGACGACTACGTGAAGAAGATTTTAGTGAGTAAAATGGATCATGGGAAGGGAAGAAATGAAACAAAAACGTTGCGGGAAATCGTTTCACTTAGAAGCTTAGAATATTATAAGTAAATTTGTAAAGATTCACAGAAATATAAAAAATGTAAACAATTATTAATCAATGAAATCAAGTAATACATTTATTTATGAACCAAATTTAGTAACATATAAAAAGTTCCTCCATCCCTATTAGTTTATAATTGTGAAGCAATACATCTGCATTCTTCAATTATAATCCAGCTAGCACCACGAGGAGGTTGGGATAGGAGTTAAAGATACGCATGAAGTATCTTAGCATTTGCTAGCCAGCTGAAAAAGAAAAATAATACAAACAAAATTTTTAATATTGAAAAAAGCTCCTCTTTGCCTATTTCTATTGCACTATCTAACTAGCTAGCTACTCTTGAAACGTGTGCGTTAAAGGACTAAAATGAAAAGATACTCCTCCATCTAACGATATCGCTACAAACTTACATTTAACATCCCTAACATTTATCCTAACTATTTCAGATGATAAATCATCTACGCTAGCTATGTAATTAAATATTACTTCTGAACTACATGGATACGTGAAAGCTGCCCTTTTCTTTAAAATCTGGTGCCCTCAATAACGAACGTTCCTGATAATTCGGTTGCCCTGATGTAACGAACTATTTCATTATTTCTTGTTAAAAACCATGCGTTTCTATTTCCCTGTCTTAAAACAAAATCTGACCTCACGTGTAAAATTGCCTCTTCCTGTCTTAATTTTATATATGGATAAGTTAATTTTGTTTTCTGTGTACTTGTTTCAATTCTACTTAGTTCGCCTATCCTACCTACGACTTGGCTCAAGCAATTATTCCCTGTCCTGACAAATCTTTTAATTTGCTGATATTTGTTTTCGGCTGGGAACGTTGAAATTGTTGGAAGGGGTCCGATATTTTCTACATCTTCTTGTACATGCAATAGAGTATCAACATTGTAAGTCATAAACTTACGGTCATAAATTGAACTAAATTCTGAAACAAATTGATCTAATAATGACCCTGCGTACTTCCAATAGTCTTGATAAATTTTAGAGGAAAACATTGTAATACCTACAACCAACAGTTTAAAATGGTGATATGCCCTGTCACTTATTCTGCCTTTTAGAAGAGGAACGCTGATGTGATGTAGGAAGGTTCGGTATTCGGACGCCTTCCAAAATTTTAAACATTTAAGGGACCTTACTGCTCTCTGAAATTCTGCCGGTAATTTAATTTGAACTAGAAGCCCTGAAATTTCATCCTGCTCATCTAAATTCCATTTCTCGTTTATAAAACATCCTGTCGTAAAACCTATCACTAATTTCCTCAACACTCCATAATATACTAAATGTAAATCGTCCGAAGTAGGTAGTCTTAATACTATGTTTAAGTGTTTAATATCTAACAACGGCGATGGGCGTATCTGATGTCCTATGGAGTAATCTCCATTTCTAAATTCTTCGTTCGTTCGTGCTTCTGCTGTTCCCTCGAAGATCATCCTTCCTATGTAGCTTCTACCCAAAATTTTGCATTTATGGCATCCTTGTATGCCATTGTGGTTTTTAACACCTAAAATCGATGGAATACAATGTTAATGTGTTAGATATCTTTCCTTTTCATGAAATCGTACAATCGTGAATACTTACATTTGATGAACGCTCTAGCAAGGGCGTCTGCAAGTATCGCTCTTAGTGAGATGGAAATACGTTTTCCATTTATAACTACTCCGTTGTCCTGGACATCATTTATTTCTGTTACCAGACGGCGCAGATAATCCTCTGCATTATCCGGTTTAGAAGTTCCACAAAATATTCCAATAGTCATTATTGGAACGTCAGGAATACCATGCAGCTGCATCAAAATGGGCCAGAACTGGGTAGTTCCGCTATTATGCAGAGGAATACCATCCATAGAAATATTCAATTCAAATGAATCTACAGGAGGCGGAGTAGTGCTGAAATAAACAAAAACATTAATGGCTAGTAAAATAAGGTAACAGTTGAATTGATGTTACTACCGAAACTGTTCTTTCAGATATTTATCTATTCCTTTGTACCACATTTGTCCACCAGCCAAATTTTCAATTTCTTTTCCCACGCCAACAGGAGTCTTCAGAAATGTCCTGGAATCTTTAGGAACATAAAAATCAGTTGTTTTTAGTATTGCTTCTAAGAAATCATTAATAGCGGCATGCGTGATTTGATGTTTCAGAGCCCACAATCGCATCGTTTCAACAAATACTTGATTCTTGTGGTCTCTATCAAATTCACTATACTCATCCTGATCTTCAATGTCGCTTTCGTCCGACATTTGGTGGCAGCTGTGACCGTCCTCTTCTTCTTCCAACCATTCAACAAATTGTTCCTCATCATGGGAGTCATTCAACACATCAGGTTGAGATATGCAAAGGCGGTAGATACGGACGTCCTCATCATCTTCCAACCATTCAATTGATGGATCTTCATCAAAGCATACGTTTGATATATCCGGTTGACCTGTGTAAAGTAAACGCAATAAAATAAATATAATAAAATTTGATATATTAATTAAGTCAAGATTTAAAAAAAATATCCGAAAATTCACCCTTATATTAAGAAATTCTACTTGAATGGCTCTAATCAGACCTTCTAATTATCTGGCGAATTTTAAATTTCAGTCATGTAACAACTAAGTAAGAGAAAAGCAGGGAGGATGCTCATTTTGGTTACTTGTTTGTGCCTCTTTTATGTCAGCGGTGGGGGAAGGGTCTGAGAGGCTAAATTAATTCAAGAGGATATCATCACGCATAGGGTGCCTCTTTGATGACGGCAGCAGCTAACACTAAAATAAATTAACATACTTTCTCCGAGGTCTCCTTATTCTATTTGGCGAAACGTCCTACGCGGACATACCGGGCTTTTCAGGTTCTCGAGACTTATTCACTACCAAGCAAACGGATTGTCATTCCGTGGGATGGGGGGTCAAATGAGGCTTAAAATCACGACGGGCATGCTGTTAAGTTGTGCAGGCTGACGATCGTCCCCGTGACCCCTAAATTCCCCTTGGAAAGCATTGAGCATCGTTCTAATAAAGTAGTTTTCTCTATTGGTTGGTGGATTGCACCGTCCCACACACTACACATTTGTGCAATTAACTATCGTATGATAGCTTGCACAATTCACTACTTTCACTGCACTATATTAAAAACTATAGCACCAAATGTACTCACCATGAACTTCCTGGCTTGAAGTCGATATAGAAGCTGTTGCTAAATTGTTTTCTGCTTCCCATTCCTGTTCCAAACGCGTCCATATTGCTTTGCCGGTTGTATATTTTTTCCGAATGGTATGTACTTGTTGGGCCTTATCCATGATGATAATAACCTAAAAATAAACAAATAAAACAAAATTGTGCCGCAAAATCACGAATTGTGCTTGCAACGCAAAGAAAATTGGGTTGTATTTCTTTATTGGTCAAATAAAGAAGGGTTTTCAATGCGTTTTTGGCAGTAATGCGTGCTGATGCGTTAAAAGTGATTATAAAAATCGGTTTGTTTTGGCGCTTTTCTATTTTGTTTACTTTTTCTCACGTCACATACGAATTTGGCAACCATTCTTCCACCCCGCATCCAGGCGCTTCATACGTCTCGGCCTGTTGTCTGCCAAAATGACATTCGAAGCAGGCTCATGTGCTATCTCTTTCCCTCATTTCCTTCAGAAGTCGCTCAGCTCTGCGGCTCGGGCAGGCCCCAGGGACTGCCAGTGGACTTTCCAGTATGCCGGTTTTACAATCAGCTTGCGTTCTAGATGCCGGCGGAACGGAATGTTGATGAAAATCAGCGCTGGGCTGAACGTGTTAGAGCGAATTAGGGTTCAGCGCGTTGCACAGCAAACCATTAAACGTGAGCTAGCGATTCTGTAGTCATTTTTACATTGCAGCGTTTGAACTCATTGCCCTTTTTTGATTTGATTTGTGAAAATGCAACTTCATCGCCGCAATGTGTGTAAACGGTTTTTTGAGCGCCACAGCAACTCATGAGCATTGTCCACACGCGAGAAAGAGATAGCGCTATGGAGGGGAAAAGCATGGACGACGGCTGACAGCGATTGGTCGTCTGACGCACTAACACATCCAAACCTTCGACAGCGCGCTCAGGCGAAGGGAATGAGGCGGAGCCAGGGACGGGTAGCTCGACGAGCTGCTCGACAAATTTGCCGTTGGAGAGAAAAGAAAGGCATGATAAAATTCTCCGAACGCCATGATTCTTTCCGTCGCTTTGCGCAGCGGGGTTATAGTTGGTCATGTTCCCTCTTTATTCTTAAATAATATCCAGTTTTTATAAAATAACGTCACACAAAATTAGCTTTTTTTTTGTGTTAGAAACTAACAAAGAAACCGAATTTTTTAGGCTTAGGCGTGGTGCCAAAAAATTAGTTTTTATTTTAGGCGTTTTGTGGCTTGTTCTCTCGGTGAGTTCGTTTTACTGAAAGGGCAGAAACTGCCGTTCGTTCCCTATTTAAACTCTTTTTGTCCTATCCGCGATGCGCTTGGCTGACAGTTCGGCGGAACCCTCCATCCAAAAACCATAACTATGAATGAAAAATAACCTCGATGGCATTGTCCATCGATAGAAGAGCGTCTACACACACAAATTGACAATTTCAAGCGTATCGAGTACTAATCGAGCAGATATGGAAAAACAATTTCGAACAAATGTTACTTGGGTACTGTCATTTCTCGATTAGCATTTATCTGTCAAACTCAGGCTATGACATCAAAATGCCTCTCGTACGTGTAATAAGGCAAGGGAATTGTTCTGTCACCTGTAACATTTATTATTTAATTTATTGATATTCTTGGCTTTATCCGAACGAATCATTAGTTGTTTTCCATTTTCCAGCGAGTTTCCAGTTTTTATTCATCATTATCAAAAAAATCAATATGCTCAATTGACATTGACAATAAAAATCTACTCTGGAGCAAATCAGAATTGAGCGTGCTGATTTCCGTTTTTCTGACTGGCATCTGTACAACCGTGTTCGAAGGATAGATTCAACCCAGTCAGACAGTTTTCTGTTAGTTTACCCATTCGAGCAGTTTTCTGTCTGTCATACAGGGTTTTCCAAGCCACTTCAATGTTGAAACTGAAAAATCAACCACGTTAAACGAATGCTGAAGGCTGCACGGGTGATTTCAAGTCTGAAAAGCCAGTTCAATACAAAAAGTTTTGTTTTCAAAATCGTAACACTATTTTTCAATATCGGTATAAGCCATTTCAATCTGTCAGTTTGGCGGGCTCTCGCCACTATGGGATAGAAGGAATTGAAATATGTCAAAAGTGTCGTTTGTTGCAGTAAAAAGATATAAATAATAACATAAAAAGTATTGTTTTAATGATCTTTTAGTGGAAGAAGACGTCGGCGGTGTGTTCAAACTGTTATATGTAAAAAACAGCCGGGAAATTACGTTTATTAGTGCTATTTGTGCTAAAAAATACATAGTAATCGTGTGTACAAGTTAACGAAAAAGATTGAATATAACCACTGAACAGTAATAAAATAAATTTCGTGTTATTTGCGATTTTATTGGACGAGATTTATATGGGATTTGACAGATAACGTCGGACGTGCGATTTCGTCGTCCGACGTTATCTGTCTAATCCCATATAAAAATTTGACAGGCCGTCCGATAAAATCGCATGCGCCACAAATCCACTAAACGACCTCTAAACGGCTTCTAAACGACTCAAGCACTCTACCTAAACGGAATATAGAAAGACTTCGTTTAGCAGACGGCAAACGACTCATGCATTTTAAAAATATCAAAAAAGCTGGTGGCGCTATCTGTTGGTGGGATACCCCAACCAGTTGAGTTTCATCGCTTGGAGGAGAGCTTTCTCATTTTTTCTGTACTGTTGTATGGTTTCGCATTGAAGTTAAACATCGCTAGAACTAGAACGGCGATACGATTATTTAACTACTATACTCCAACGGAAATCACCAGCACTGAAGCAAGTGAGATTTGAGAAATGGTCGTTGGTGTTGATACCCACGTACAGTATCGGACAGAATGATAGGACCCTAGTTTTGTCAACGCAGCATGCACCCGTTGGGACAGGTTTGTGTGTGTGTGTGTGTGTGTGTGTGTGTGTGTGTGTGTGTGTGTGTGTGTGTGTGTGTGTGTGTGTGTGTGTGTGTGTGTGTGTGTGTGTGTGTGTGTGTGTGTGTGTGTGTGTGTGTGTGTGTGTGTGTGTGTGTGTGTGTGTGTGTGTGTGTGTGTGTGTGTGTGTGTGTGTGTGTGTGTGTGTGTGTGTGTGTGTGTGTGTGTGTGTGTGTGTGTGTGTGTGTGTGTGTGTGTGTGTGTGTGTGTGTGTGTGTGTGTGTGTGTGTGTGTGTGTGTGTGTGTGTGTGTGTGTGTGTGTGTGTGTGTGTGTGTGTGTGTGTGTGTGTGTGTGTGTGTGTGTGTGTGTGTGTGTGTGTGTGTGTGTGTGTGTGTGTGTGTGTGTGTGTGTGTGTGTGTGTGTGTGTGTGTGTGTGTGTGTGTGTGTGTGTGTGTGTGTGTGTGTGTGTGTGTGTGTGTGTGTGTGTGTGTGTGTGTGTGTGTGTGTGTGTGTGTGTGTGTTATATTTCAGTTAGCCGATCGCTGCATCGTCAACTTTCTCAAAGATTCTCAAAACCGATTTTGTTCCGATTCGACAAACGCTGAGGACGAGGGTTTCTCAAAAGCACTCATGAGTGCTTGAGAAAATGAGTTTTGAGAATCCCCATGGCCCCCCGGCCTAAGGGAATGCCGAGTTCATTGCTGTTGTGCGCGTGTCCATTTCGCATCGCTGCGCATGCACATTCATCAACCAGCACACCTGCGTTTTCGTCCAAGGAACAAGCACTGCTGTCGATGCAAACTTTACTTTTTATCCAAGTGTAAACGCACGATGTTTCACATGATAACAAACATTATCAGAATGCTTTCAACGCAATCTGAAACCATGTCAAGCTACGTTTCGTCAGACAAAAACCTGCGCACTCGCACTCACACACACACACACACACACACACACACACACACACACACACACACACACACACACACACACACACACACACACACACACACACACACACACACACACACACACACACACACATACAAGTAACGTGGTAAAACGATTGTACGATACTGTATCTGACCACACAACCATTCATATACATTTTTGCTCAGAAAGTTAGAAGGCTATATAGGTCATGATAAGATTAAACTTGTCGAAACACATTGCAAGAAAAGGATAGCAATATAATGATGAGTTGTAATCAGTGCTGCAAAATGTCATGAGTATCACGAGATTTTCACCAACGAAAACAATGAACATTTCCGTGGTAGCTTGATAGTCAATAAAAGTGCGCCATGACATCCTGAACACGACATGTGAATTCTTGAGTCCAACGCGATACTCTGACTGACAGACTTAGCTTAATGCCGGCGCAAGCATTATCATGATTTTTTTCTGGCTGTGAACAGTGCTGCCAAATGCAACTGTTTCAATCATCAACACTCATGACTGAAACGAAACTCAAATCAGATCACGTACACAACTGAGATGATCAGTGACTATACTCAAAAAGTTGGAAAATCAATCACATGCTTGGTGACATTTAGTTAAGCACCCAACTTTTGATCACTCACTTGGTCACGACATTGTTGTCGGCGTTAATCGCGACATTCTTGAAATATACTTGGCGCGTAGGCTCTAGCAACAAAATGAGCATGCTTTCTCCCTCTATCTGCTTTGATGGTCTGTTGGGTCAAACAGAGCGAGAAAACATGCTCATTTTGTTTTTTGGAACCACTCGCACGCACCGCATATCTCCCGTGACCATCGCGATGATCACCGACTGCAAATGTCGCGACCACGTGATTGAATACGAGTTGGTTGCACACAATGTCACCAAGCATGCGATGGTCGCACCAACTGTTTGAGGCTCGCCTCTGATCTTCGCAGTAGAGCTCGTTACGCTGAGATGATTTTGTTTCAGCCAGAATTTGTCATGACTATGTCAGTGACATTTTGCAAAATTGATCACAGCAAAAAAAAAGTCGTGATATAGTGACTGACCAAGCGATGGTCGCAAACATGTCATGAGCATGTATTAGTCACACCAATCGTTCTGAGTATCACCTCTGATTATCACAATTGAGTACGTGACGCTGATATGGATTTTGTTTCAGTCAGATTTTTTTATGACATTGATAGTGACATTTTGCAGCACTGGTTGTAATACGCCATCTATTGATCAAACCAATGAAGATGTGGAGTTTTCATTTTTTTCTATGGATATTCAATTTTCTAGTCGTTTAAGATTAATCTGTGGCGCTTCAGGAAAAAGCGTTGCCACCGCCCTAAGCCAACCAAGTAGTGATCGGAATCGATATTGGCTCCTCGATATGTTCTGACATTTAACAGACTGTCGTTAGCGGCTTATTAACACGTGGTCGATCTGGTTGAAGGATTCTCCATCCGGGTGTGTCCACGTCATTTTGTAGATGTCCTTCCGCGCAAATTTGGTACTTCCTACAACCAGAATGTTCACTGCGGCGAACTGGACCTATCTACTATAGTTATCGTTTCTGTGTTCATGCAGACTGTGACAGCCAGCCCGACAGACAAATAGAGCGAAATTTACAGGCGAGGGGCATGTAGTAACAGCCCTACTAGCAATGAGAATGTAAAAGTGTGCGTCTTTCAGGCGAGGGGCATGTAGAAGCAGGGGGAGACGGCTGGAAATACGCGGAATTGCTCGGAGGCGAGAGCGTGTTTTGCTTTCTACACAGTTTTTGCACTCACACAATCACACATGTGTGAATGTGTGCGTTCACTTTCAGCCAGCGCGCTCAGTTTGGTTTTCTCGCAGCGGCTTGCTGGTGTCGGTGTTTCGCTCGCACTAGTGCAGCGAGTGTTCCTCGTGCGTTCCCTTTCTTGCTACCACACAAAATCGTCAGTACAGTTCAAGCCTTCGCAGTGTGAGGCCGCGCGCGTGTTAGCCTAAGTCCCGGGCGCTCGATGTAATCTGAAGTGAAGTGTTGAAGTGTTGTTTATTTCAATTCACATTATTACGGCCTCGGCCGTATTTTCGATTGATGAAGTGTTGTGCGCATTGAAATAAAGCAGCGTTAATCTTTCATAATTCAACATGAATATGTAAATTATGCTGCTTTGTTTCAATGCTTTTTTACAGTATTCAACATACATGTATGTTGATACAGACAGTAAGGCGGGTGCTTGAAGTGACGATTTTTTTTATTATTTATAATAAAAATATGTGTGGTTTTGTGGCAAGATTGTAATTAGCGATGTGTGGAACTGTGCCTTAAGTTTCAATAAAGTGTTAAAATATCAAACGAGTTTTATGTGTTTAAGTTTTATTTCGATGAATGCGATTTTATTACGCTGCAAATCAAAGTGAACGAAAGCACACAGCGCACAACGCACAACGAAAGAAACGAGGGGGAGGGGGTGTCCAGCGCAACGCGCAAAGTGCGGCAACAGGGCAGCGCAAACCGAAAAGAACGCGCGGGAGGGGGTGTTCAGCGCAGCGCGCAAGTGCGGCAACAGCGCAGCGCAAACCGAAAGAAATGCAAGAGAGGCTGATCCGCGCATCCAGCGCAGCGCGAGAGGAAAGAAACGGGAGGGAGGGGGTATCAGATGATCAGCTGTTTTGTATCGCGGGAGCGACCCGTGTAATTTGAAGGCAAGCGAGAGAGCGCTGCGCGCGCTTACTCTCAATTCGAAAAAAAAAAAATCACTGCCACTCGACTATAGCGGACAATACAGTTTCGACCGAATCCCTTCCCCCTGTTTCTACATGCCCCTCGCCTGTAAATTTCGCTCTCTTTGCCTGTAGGGAGGGAGAAGGGGTCCGGTCGAAGTTGTATTGTCCGCCTTAGTCGAGCGGCAGTGATTTTTTCCGAATTGAGAGTAAGCGTGCGCAGCGCTCTCTCGGTTGCCTTCAAATTACACGGGTCGCTCCCGCGATACAAAACAGCTGATCAGCTGATACCCCTCCCTCTCGTTTGTTTTCTCTTGCGCTGCGCTGGATGCGCGGATCAGCTGTTCTCCCTCTCTCGCGTTTCTTTCGGTTTGCGCTGCGCTGTTGCTACATTTTGCGCGTTGCGCTGAACACTCCCTCCCGCGCGTTCTTTTCGGTTTGCGCTGCGCTGTTGCCGCACTTTGCGCTCTTGCCACATTTTGCGCGTTGCGCTGGACACCCCCTCCTCCTCGTTTCTTGTTGCGCGTTGTGCGCTGTGTGCTTTCGTTCACTTTGATTTGCTGCGTAAAATCGCATGCATCGAAATAAAACTTAAACACATCAAACTCGGTTGATATTTCAACACTTTATAGCAACTAAAGACACAGTTCCACACATAGCTAACCACAATCTTGTAACAAAATCACACATATTTTTTATATAAAATAATACAAAAATCGTCATACTTTGCACTTCAAGCACCCGCCTGTATCCCGTTGTTCATGTTGAATACTGTAAAAAAGCATTGAAATAAAGCAGCGTAATTTACATATTCATGTTGAATTATGAAAGATTAACGCTGCTTTTTTTCAATGCGCACAACATTTCAACACTTGAAAATCCGAGGCCGTAATAATGTGAATTGAAATAAATAACACTTCAACACTTCACTTCAGATTACATCGGGCGCCCGGAACGAAGACAAAGTGAGGTGAATACACGAAATGACAATTGACAACTGACGTTTCAACCAAGATATCGAAACTTGGTAAGAAGAGATGGGACGGTTACCCAACACCTTCCTTTTTTAGTAAAGCTGGTACGGCTCGTAACGAGTTGGTGTATGATGTGGTCTTCTTGACAGTCGCAGTTGCCCATCATGTTGTTGATATGTTGATTCTTCAAGTTCTCCCAAGAATTCACGCCGCAAGAAATCATCTACTTCCGGTTCAATTGATGGTGGCGGTACGCTGGACGTTGTTGTATTGCTGGCAGGTCTCAGGTTCCATGAACTGAAAAGGATGTCCAATGGAATGGGTTGTTCTGCAACTTCTGGAACTTCTTTGACATCGTTATATCGCCGCTTTAGCTGATTGTTGTGAGAGCGGATAAGGCGCTGGCGTTCAGGCAGCCATACGTTGTACAAGACGCTACCAATTCTTTTCAAAATTTCGCCTGCAATCCAGGTCCAAGTGTTGGAGTGGTGGACTTGGGCATATGCTTTATCCTTAACTGCGAAGTGTTTTTGCTTTGCTCCATGCAAGGTGTTGACCGGTAGCAAGATAGAAAAATGTCGAGAGCTTCGTCTATATCTTCCTCTCCTCCGGCTTGAATTTTATTCAATGCCCTTTTGAAAGTGTCAACTAATCTCTCTACTTGGCCATTACTTTGAGGGTGTAATGGAGCGGTTTTCAAATGTATGATTCCGTTTGTCTAACAAAATGTCTCAAAAGTATCGCTTGTCAATTGAGGGCCATTGTCTGTTACCAAGACCTCCGGATTTCCAAATCGGGTAAAGATGTTGCGAAGCTTTGAAATGGTTTCTGATGTGGTAATTTTCTTAGTTGGATTAATTTCCGGCCACTTGGAGTAGGTGTCTATCACTAGAAGAAAATATGTGCCATTTATTGGCCCTGCAAAATCTGCTTGCACTCTTTGCCACGGTTTTTCTGGTATTGGCCACGATTCCAACTTGGTTTTGGTGTCAGTTTTTGCTACCGAAGCACATGCATGGCAATTTTGCACAAGTGTGGTGATGTGTTGATCTATACTAGGCCAATAAACGATGGTGCGCGCTAATGATCTCATACGATCAATTCCCGGATGCCCTTTGTGTAGCTGATGTAGGACTCTTCTTTGAAACTTTGTTGGAATAATTATTCGATCATGGTACATCAAAATTTTTTGAGCAGAATAAATCGAGTCTCTGCGAGCAAAAAACTGCATGACTTCCGGTGGTTCTGATTGAGTGCTGCTTTTAGGCCACCCGTGATTAACATACTGTATTATTTTTTTTAATGTGTCGTCTTTGCCAGTTTCGTCTGCTATCATTTTGTATGTTACCTGCAGATGTTCTATGGCTTGCTCCACTGTGTTATAACGGTTTCTATTTCGATCGATGCAATGATGTTATCCTCATTTTCCTTTACATGTGGATCAGGACAGAATGTCCGCATGTTCAAAATTGTCTGTTTTGCAGTGTTCGATACGGAAATCATACAATAGCATTGTAAGCGCCCATCGTTGGAGGTGATTTGCCGTATATTGTGGAATACCGCGCTTTGATCCAAATATAGCTAGCAAGGGCTTGTGGTCGGTTAGCAGAACAAATTGTCTTCCATAAATCATTCTGTGAAATTTGGTAACTGCGAACACAAGACCCAATGCTTCTTTTTCGATCTGGCTGTATTTCGTTTCTGCTGGAGTCAAGCTTCGTGATGCATGGTAAATAGCTTTCTCTGTACCGTCTGGAAATCGATGTGCTATACGAGCCGCTATGCCGATATTTGAGGCATCAGCTGATACCACACTATCTAGTCGAGAGTTGTAGTGTGTCAACATAAGTAGTGATTGTAATATGGTTTTAAATCGATCAAATGAAATTTGGCATGCTTCGGACCATTCAAAGGTAGAACTTTTGTTGCTTCCCGCAACTGGAATAGTGCTCGTTCGAATGTTTTGATTAAAACAATGCGCGGTTTCTTATAACGTCGTAACTTGTGTATTGCTCGTGATGTTACAAAAAAATCCGTACTTGTTCGAAAGAGACTTACAGGGTTTCCCACGATTTATTGGTGGGATCCCATTAATTTTTGGTGGATTCCCATATTTTTTTCGTGCGTTCCCACGATTTTTTGGTCGTTTCCCAGAATTTTTTGGTCTAATTGTATTGATATCCAATAGGAAAATACCAATAAATTATGGGATCGAACCAACAATCTATAGGATACGACCAAAAAATCGTGGGAACGCACCAAAAAATCATGGGAACTGACCAATAAATCGTGGGAAACCCTGTATGTTCTCCGCGGCCATCCCTTTTATACTTTTCTACTTTCTCCCGAAGACACACACTCTCTCTCGCTCTCTCGTCCTAATCCCGAAGAAAGGTCGTTTCCCTTAATTCCATGTCTCTTTACCTATGTGGCTCCCTCTCGTGGACGGTATCGTAACCTATACGGTTTGTTTGTTTACATTTTGTCGGACCGTTGTACAACACTCCCCCCCGTGTTTTGACGTGTCAATACACGCTAGTTTGGTCCGACCTCTATTTTTGCAATCTTAACTGCTGGTCTTTCTAATAATCGCCCACTTGTCATTTGTACGAGCACACGCCTAACCTCACCATCAGGAGCTTGGTCTGCCCTAACTATTCGTCCTTTTGGCCAACTTCTTCTTCTTCTCTGGCTCAACAACCGATGTCGGTCAAGGCCTGCCTGTACCCACTTGTGGGCTTGGCTTTCAGTGACTAATTGATTCCCCCCCATAGCAGGATAGTCAATCCTACGTATGGCGGCACGGTCTGTTTGGGGATTGAACCCATGACGGGCATGTTGTTAAGTCGTCCGAGTTGACGACTGTACTACGAGACCGGCCAACTGCCCCGTGGTAAATTTTCATCGATAACTAGCACTAAATCGTCTACCTTTAAAGGATTGCATCTTGTAAACCATTTACTGCGCTTTGTTAACGTCGGCAGGTATGATTTGATCCATTTGTGCCAAAACAGATCCGCGTATTGTTGTGACGTTTCCCACGTGTTTTTAAACGCGATCGCTGCATCATTAAACGCGGTGCAGGGCTTAACGCCCGCTGAGCTGCCTATTAGAAAATGGTTCGGAGTAATAGGCGCATCCTCCTCCCTATCAACCGGTACCTCTGTCAACGGACGGGAATTGATTGCGTTCTCGACTTTCATCAACCAGTTGCGAAAGATTTCATCGGTGGGGTTTCGAGCAAAACGAATTCCGTACAGCGTTTTCTTAACGGACTGAATTAGCCTCTCCCAGGCTCCTCCGAAGTGTGGCGCACCTGGGGGATTAAAAGACCAGTTAATAGAAGGTATATTGATCTCGTCTATAAGCTCATCCTGATTAATCTTTTGTAGAGATTCCCGCAATTCACGTTCCGCTCCTACAAAGTTTGTGCCTTTATCCAAGAGAATGAGTTCATCGTCAGTCTCCGACCCGATCGGACGCATCTAATCGTTATCTGCGATCACTGATATAGAACACACACACTAGTAAAACAGACAACTACAACAAAAAAAAATAGCTAAGGCGTTAAAAAGGCTAGCTCGGCCCATAGCCATGGGCTGCAGCAAGAAAGGATCAGCATCGAGGGACGCCGTGCCTTCGTGCTCATACATTACGATACCAAACGTTACCACAAGTAACGATTACGACATTCTTAGCGAAGATGAAGAAGCTCCATCGATAATTGCCGCATCGGCAACGGCAAAACAACAAAAATCAAAAATACCACCGATCACAGTCACCGGCACACAAGTAGGAGATGTGCACAAAAAAATCACCTCCGTTGGTGTAGTGAACTACACAACAAACTGCACATATAAAGGTGTAGTGGTTAACACTACCACATCTAAAGATTTTAAGCTTGTAGTGGACGTGTTGAAGCGCCACAACAATTCTTTCTACACGTATCAACTACCGGAAGAAAAAACAACGAAAGTGGTAATCTTTGGGTTACCCGAGCAAGATACAGAATACATTAAAACCGTTCTTGCTGAAGTCAATATCGCACCATGTGTAATCAAAAAACTCGAACTCAAGAAAAAACGCTACGACGACCAGTGTATGTATCTCCTACACTTCCCTAGAGGGTCAATAACACTGAGCGAGCTGAAACAGGTTAGAGCAGTAGATCATCACCGAGTATACTTTGAGTACTACTCTAACAAATACGGTCCAATGCAGTGTACAAACTGCCAGCGCTACGGACATGGTAGCGCAAACTGTTATCTTCCTCCAGTGTGCGTAAAGTGTGCCGATAAACACACATCCAAAACGTGTCCACTAAGCCAAACAACAACCTGTCCAGACGGTAAAATAGCTCCAGCCAAATTGAAGTGCGCAAATTGCAGTGAACATCATACGGCAAATTTCTCCGGCTGCCCAGCTAGGCTACGGCTTAAAAAGGTAACACCAACACCTTCTCGCTCCAGAGAATTTACGTACAACGAGACATCGTTCCCTCGTCTCCCCAACACACCAACACGTTCCACTCCCTCAAACCACGTGAATTTCTCTGACCTGTTCCACCAACAACAAACACGTTCAAACAATAATCTTGACTTTGACCTCAACGAGATAGGGCAAATCGTTAAAGATGTATTTTCAAATCTGAGCAAATGTAGCTCAAAACAAGACTTAATCGCAGTTATTGTTCAAATATCAGCAAAATATTGTTTTCCTAACCTCAAATAATGTACTTAAAATCATTCACTGGAATGCCAACGGTATTTCAAACAAAAAAGACGAATTTTTTAACTACCTTTTGAAAAAAGATATACACATCGCAGCACTAAGTGAGACATTTCTTAAGAATGGTACTCGTTTTTCGCATCCCAATTATCATACTTACAGACTAGACAGAACTCAGGGAGAAAAAGGTGGAGTAGCTTTAGTAATATCTAAAGCTATCAACCACGAAGTAAATAGTGACTACAAATTAAAAGTACTTGAAGCAATAGGAATTACCATCAAGACCCAAAACAGTAAAGTGACCATTATTTCCATATATAATCCAGGTTCAAACAATGATCACAGTAGTTTCAGGAAGGACATCACAAAACTAAGCAAAATATCAAATCACTTTATTATCTGTGGTGATTTTAACGCACGTCACCGTTTCTGGAACTGTAGCAAAGCAAATCAGATGGGAAAAACCCTTTTCGAGGAAAATCAAAGAGGAAAATTTTCTATTGTACATCCTGAAGAGCACACCCATTATCCAAATGACCCAAACCGTCTCCCTCCAACCATAGATCTACTATTAACTAACAAACCCGAAAAAATTTGCAACATTCTTACCATACAAAAATTTACCTCAGATCACTTACCTGTTTATTTTGAATATAATATTGGCCTAATACAAAACAAACATATTTCTGGAATACCGAACTACTCAGAAGCAAACTGGACTTTATTCAAAGAAATTTTAAATAATCGCCTCAATACAAATAATCTAAATCTCCAAAATATTAACACATCAAACCAAATAGATCAAATGATAAAATATTTCTCAAAATTAATTAACTACGCCCACACTAAGTCTGTCCCATTCATAATACCAGATAAATTTAAAATAATTCTACCCCTTAATATACTTCAAAAAATTAAACATCGAAATGCAACAAGGAAGCAATGGCAGAAAGATAGAAATAACACTATACTTAAAACAACTTATAACACATTAAAAAAAGAAATAGTATTAGATATAAAAAACTTACGAAATCAGAGTTGGACAGGCAATCTTGAAAAAATTAATAACGACCCAAGCAAATCTAGACTATGGAAATTTGTTAGAATTATAAAAGGTAATTCTGCATTTATTCCGCCCTTAAAAGCTAATGGAAAGTATTATATTACAAATAATGAAAAATGTGAAATTCTGAGAGACCATTTTGAAAAAGCTTACAGAACAACGTTTCCAAATCAGAGCCCAAATGAACATCACATCCAAGAGACAAATAGTAGATTCTTTTCCTACCATCAAGCACAACCCAGCAACAACTTCGATCCCATAAACTTTATTAAACCAAAACACATTAAAAACATCATTTATAAGTTGAAATCAAAAAAATCTCAAGGGCCAGATCAAATCAATAACCATTCCCTAAAACAGTTGCCTAAAAAAGCCATCGTATATTTAGCGTTTATTTTAAACGCTTGTACCAAAATCCACTATTTTCCTCTTGAATGGAAAATTGGCAAAGTCATCCCAATTCCAAAACCCAAAAAAGACCATAAAGACCCTAAAAGCTACAGACCAATAAGTTTACTCAGTTGTTTGGGTAAAATTTTTGAAAAAATTTTACACAAAAAATTATCAAGCATCTCAATCAACACACCATCATACCTTCTTACCAATACGGTTTTCAACCAGGGCATTCAACTACTAAACAAATTGATAGATTAACCACAAACATCAAAACACAGCGAAATATTAAAAAATCCACTAGTTTTGTGATGCTAGATCTAGAAAAAGCGTTCGATACGGTATGGCACCAAGGGCTTTTGTACAAACTAATTTCTTTCAATTTTCCTCCGAACATCATTCAACTGATTCAGTCATTTTTATCCGATAGAAGCTGTTTTGTGCAAATAACCTCTTCGAAATCAAATGACATTCACCCACCTGCCGGATTACCCCAAGGCAGCGTGCTGTCACCCGTTCTTTTCAACATATTTACAAGCGACCTGCCTAAAACAAAATCTGTAAAAAAATATTGTTTTGCAGATGACTTTGCTATGAGTAGTTCGGATTCCAATCCAAAATCTATTATTAAAAACCTCAACAATGGGATTAAAAAATATGTGACATTTTGTAAAACTTGGAAATTAAAAATCAACGAGGAAAAATCTGAGGCCATATTTTTAACACGTTGCACTAGCGCATATAAATTACCAGATCGTAATCTAAAAATAAGTGACTGGGATATTGCTTGGAAAGATAATGTAAAGTATTTGGGATTGTTTTTGGATAAAAGGCTCACCTTCAGGAAACATATAGAGGAAAAAGTTATAAGTGGATCAAGACTTATAAAAATTTTGTATAGCTTCATAAACAAGAATTCTAAATTGAACTTAAAAAAACAAACTGTTACTTTATAAAACCGTAATTAGGCCAACAATTCTTTACTCATCTAAAATATGGGCAAATTGTGCAAAAGTTCATATAAATAAGTTACAAGTATTTCAGAATAAGTTCTTGAAAAGAGTCCTAAACCTTCCCCCATGGCATAGCACATTTGATATACATAGAATTACTGGTTTTGAACTAGTAAAAAATTTTGTTCGTAACACATAAGTTTTGTAATGCCAGTGAAGGCACAATTGTAAATAGCTAGATTATAATGTAGATGTAAAAATAGGAGTAAGGACTAGAACGTAGGATTATCTTAAGGTAAAACAATCAGAGGGTTTTTTTTTCTAATTTTTCCCGATCTACTTCAATTCAGGTAAAGATGTACAATCCAAATACGCAAAGCGTTATAACAATCAGGTTATTGAGTAGAGGTCAATCGATCGGAACCAATGTATAATTCGTGGAATATTGTTACAAAACAAATCAATAAATTACTTACTTACTTACTTACTACTTATCCGAGAGAATAACATTGGGAATGCCGCGCCGGGCAATAAAGTTTCGAAAGGCTAATATGCACGAGCTCGTAGTTAACGAATGTGCTACATCGATGTGAACCGCACGTACCGTAAGACAGGTAAATAATACTCCCCATCGTTTTTCCGTCTTTCTACCGTTGGTGACGTTAAAAGGACCAAAATAGTCTACCCCAGTGTAGGTAAACGGTCTCGCAAACGGGGACAGGCGAGTACTTGGTAGATTCCCCATCATTGGTTCCTTAGGTTTAGCATTTCTTATACGACATAGTTCACACCTTGCCTTTACCCTGTTGCAGACTGATCTCAAAGCGGGTATGTCGTATAGCTGTCTTACTTCGTTCATAATCGTTCGCTGATTCGTATGCCCATAGCGCCAGTGGTAGCCTCGAATGATCAACTCAGTAACGCTGCTATCGTTGGGGAGAATGATTGGCCGTTTAGTATTATCTCCTATGTAGCGGCATTCATCGATTCACCCCATGACCCGTATTATTCCATCGCGTTCTAAATACGGGCTACGTTTGGCCAGCGGATTCTTCTTTGCTAATATTGCAGTTCCATCACCAGACTTTTAAAGTGTTCGATACTCTTCGGGGTATGCCTGCCGCTGTGCTTCAACGATGATAGTCTGTTCAGCTAACATTTTCTCATAGTTTGTCAACCGGCCTGTCGATCGGCTGTGCATGGGTGAACTGGCGTTGTTCATGAATCGCCACATATATGCTACCATGTTTACTAGCCTCCTCCAGCATGAAAACCGACCTAGATTAAAGAGAGCTTCTCGTGTGCAATGTATGTTAACGGATTTGCGTTTCTCTTCTTCAGTGCCGTTTCTTGTAGGTTACTCTTGAATCCAGGATGATTCGGGAGTAGATAGAAATGGTGGTCCCGCAACCCAGCGGCTGGTTATAAACTGGCAGTCGATGTTCGACCACTTAGTTCCTTCATCGGCAACATTATCTTTCGTTGATACCCACCGCCATTGACGTACAGTCGTTTTATCTAGAATTTCTGCTACTCGATGGGCTACGAAGGTGTGGTACTCGCGGTGATCTGCGTTCAACCAGTGTATTACATCTTCAGAGTCGGTCCAGAATGTTGTGCTGTTAATGGGCTCCCGGTGTGCAGATATTATGTTGTGTGCGAGCCTGGTGCCTAATACTGCTGCCTGAAGTTCGAGTCGAGGAATTGATACGTATTCTAAGGGCGTCACTCTAGTCTTTGCCCCTACTAGAGATACTTCGATTACTTCGTCTTGCTCGTATCGGAAGTATGCTACTGCGGTGTAGCCATCACGGCCGGCATCTACAAATATGTGTAGTTGAAGGGCATTTACCTTTAATATAGAGAATTGCCTATAGCATCGCGGAATATATAGTTTTTCAAGCTTTGGCAATCCATTGATCCATTTTCTCCATTTAACTAACAGATTTGAAGGTATCGTCTCATCCCATTCTACTTTTGCTCGCCAAATCTCTTGCAGAATTACTTTTAGGTAAAACAAATAACCAGCAATTAGTCCGAGTGGATCGTACAGTGACATCAACACACTAAGGATCTGCCTTTTGGGTGGTACTATTTCTTCCTTTAGAAAGGCTTTAAGTGCTTCGGGGACCTTGAATTGGAAAGTGTCTGTAGAGGGATTCCACCACATTCCTAAGATTTTATGTGACACTGCAGTGGCTTCAAGGCTGAGATCTTTACTTTCACAGGTACTGCTTCCTACGATGTCCAAAACCTCCTTAGAATTTGACATCCAGTTGTGAAGTGGAAATCCACCCTTCATGTGGATATATTCTACTTGTTTAGTGAGTTGTACAGCTTCACTATCCGTTTCCACACTAGTCAAGAAATCGTCTACGTAATGATCTTCTTTGATGCTTTTTACCGCGAGTGGGAATTGATCACTGAATCTTGCTGCGTTCGTATTTTTCACATACTGAGCACAACTAGGAGAACATGACGCACCAAATGTCATCCGTCGCATAATGTACTCTTGAGGTTCTTGATCTGGACTCCAGCGCCATAGAAAACGTTGGCTTTGCTGATCTGTACTATTTATGCAGACTTGATGGTACATTTCGCTTATGTCTGCAGCTACGGCAATTTTATATTCTCGAAACCGAAATAAAATGTTAGGCAATGGGGAGAGAAGGTCAGGTCCAGCTAAAAGCGCCGAATTCAACGAAACACCTTTAAACTGCGCTGCGGCATCCCATACGATCCTTAACTTATTGGGCTTGTTAGGATTGAATACCGGAAATATTGGCAAATACCATTTTCTAGGGTGATAGATTTCCTTTTCGCTTTGAGATAGTCGCTTAATGTAACCCTTTTCGACATATTCTCTTAGTTTTGTGTTCATGTTGTCCCATAGATTTAGACGTTTGACGTTTAATTGTTCGGCCGCATTTCCGTCGCGCTCCGTGATTTTTCAATAATTCTCTTGTGTTTTCTGCGTCGCATCGCATTGTTGCCTTTTCTACGGACTATTAAACTGTTTAACAACATCGCTTCGTCTTGGCGAATTGTTTAGTTGCATCACAACTGTGGTTTCCTGCTGTTTTTTCCTGCTCGGCTTAGCAGTGTTGTGCTGTGATTACGCGTGATTTCGCGATGGCGGCTATTTGCTTCTCGTGTGCTGAACCGCTAGAGGCCACCGGCTGCATCATCAGTTGTGCATATTGTGACGCTACGTTCCACCGCGGCTGTTGCAAATTGCCCCCCGAGCTGATTGACGCAGTATTGTCCAATGTCGACCTGCACTGGAGCTGCATTGGCTGCACTAACATGCTTAAAAATCCGCGCTGCCGTTCGGTAAAAGAAATAGGCGCCCAGGTCGGTTTCCAAGCCGCCCTCAACTCAGCTGTAGCAGCTATTGGCAAGCTCGTTGAGCCTATTGTCACCGAAGTTCGCAGTGGTTTTACCCTCCTTCAAACCGCATCCACGCCTCACAATCGGAACTCTGATCCTCGACCAGCTACTGGTAGAAAGCGGAGGCGTATAATCGAGGATTCGGCATCTCCTGGTGTAAACAAAATTGTAAACAGTCGCGGCAACATCCTTTGTGCCGCGTCATCGCTAAACGCATACACCAACACCACGATTGCCGTCCAGCCGGCACCTACACAACCGCATGAACTGGTGGGAACCGATCCGTTATCATCACCGCTTCAAGCTGCACCTCGTGAGCCATTCACAGATAGGATCTGGATCCGCCTATCCCGCTTATCAACGGCCGTCACTGTGGAACAAGTGGTCGCTTCTGTAAAGCGTCGCTTAGCCACCGATGACGTTATAGCGTATTGCCTGCTGAGAAGAGGGGTTAGTGTGGACAGCATGAATTGGCTTTCATTCAAAGTGAGGGTCCCGGCTATCCTTCGAGATGCGGCACTCACACCATCCACCTGGCCCGTCGGTATCGGTGTACGTGAGTTTTTTCAATCCCGTCAACACGACCACCAAACCTCATCTCCTATAGCCACCCGAAACCGCTTTACTACACGCACACCAGCTACTAGTACTGAACACCGCTACACCACACGCACACCAACAACGACTCACCGTTTAGCCGCACGCACGTCTACTCCACCTGATCCTGAAACAACATCATCACAACAGTGTCACCCCCCGGTGAATGATACCTTGGAAGCACCCAACTCAACACTTGTTTCTGGACCGCCCCAAAACCACCGTGCTTCATCTCCGCACCTACACCAGTCTACAATCGATCGCTTTTTTCTCAACTAGACGAAGTTCCGCTCATTGCACGCAACAAACACGCCAAGCCTCATGCTCTGACAACGTAGCTCAATTGACTTACCGTATACCCGCTTTATCCAACCGCCACAATGACAACGCTACCGCTGAGTATTTAAGCTGCTATTATCAAAACGTTAGAGGTTTGCGTACTAAAACAAAAGAATTTCACTTAGCTGTATCGGAGGCTGACTTCGATCTCATCGCACTCACGGAAACTTGGCTTGTTGACAACATTCCATCTGCTCTTCTCTTCAACAACAACTTCTCTGTTTACCGCTGTGATCGCTCTCTCAGCGGCTCTAGCTCTCGCGGTGGTGGTGTTTTGCTAGCCGTTTCTAACGCATACGAGTCGAGTCGACCTTCCCGTGATCGTTCTCTCGAGTATATTTGTGTGCGCGTCGCCTGTAATAACGCACATCTGTACGTCATGGTAGTATACATTCCACCGCAGCTTAGCTCCGAGATATCGACTCTTCGCTCTCTACATGATTGTATCAGCAGCTTCACTCTCACACTGAAGCCTTCGGATCTGCTGTTTGTTATTGGCGATTTCAATCAGCCTAGCATAAGCTGGTCCACAGCTGATCCTTCGTCCTCGCCAGCATACTCATCAATCACGCACTATGAACCAACTGCGCGCTCACTGGCCAACAACACCTTTGTGGATGGATTTAAATTTAACGGATTAGTGCAACTTAATCACATCAATAATTCGCACGGACGCATGCTTGACCTGCTCTACGCTAACAATGCTGCAGCTAAATTGTGTTCGCCTGTCTTTCCAAGTGTTGTTCCGCTTGTACCTCTTGACTCCTACCATCCGGCGTTAGACTTCAATATACGTATTAACTCGTCGACCCGACGCAATTCGACGACTCGACAAAACTCGACGACAACCGCATTTTATCGTTATAACTTTGCTAAAGCTGACTATGTGAAACTGAACGACATGATATCAATGTTTAAAAATAGCTTTCATTGTTCCAATTTTATTTCACTTGACGAAGCAGTATGTTCATTCTCGTCCTTCATGCTGCAAGCCTTTGTTGTATGCGTCCCAGTTCAGCGTCCTAAACCTTACCCCACCTGGGCGGACCACACACTCAAACGACTCAAACGTGTAAAAAGAGCTGCTTATCGTCACTACCAAACGCGCCGCTGCCAAAGATCTCGCTCGATCTACTTTGACACGCACTCTTTATACTGCAGCTATAACAGGTTTCGATATCGCAGATATTTGAGTAAAATTCAACGTAACCTCTGCAGGTGGCCTGACTCGTTTTGGCGCTTCTACAACAGCAAAACAAAATCCACGCATACACCGAAATCCATTACGTACAAAGGAGCAACAAGTGCCAACACTAATGAAATGTGCAATCTCTTCGCGGATCGCTTCGCAGATTGCTTTTCACCGGCCATGAATGATACCGATACCATTGATGCTGCTCTCGTCAACACTCCGGCTGGAGCAATTAACATGAGCACTCCTTTCATCGACAGTGAGATCGTTTTATTTGCCCTAGCGCAACTAAAGCCTTCCTTCGCTCCTGGACCCGACGGAATTCCTTCTACCGTGCTGAAACGCTGTCAAACGACAGTAGCACCTATCCTTGCAAAATTGTTCAATGCATCGCTAGCCAATGGCTACTTTCCCAAAGCATGGAGGAAATCTTGGATGGTTCCTATTTACAAAAAGGACGACAGGACAGATGCCATCAACTACCGGGGTATTACATCCTTGTGTGCCATTGCCAAGGTGTTCGAACTAGTGATATACAAAAATCTGCTACATGCATGCCGCAGCTACCTAAGTCCGTATCAACATGGATTCGTGCCAAAAAAGTCGACTACCACGAACCTGGTTGAATTTGTAACCTATTGCACTAGTCAAATTGATGCCGGAGCTCAAGTCGATGCAATTTACACAGATCTAAAAGCAGCATTCGACTCTCTTCCGCACGCAATTCTTCTCGCTAAACTCGATAAGCTAGGAGTTCCCAGCCCGCTCGTACAGTGGCTTAAGTCGTACCTAATTAATCGCACATACATCGTGAAAATTGAAAAGCACATGCCCAAAGAAATAGTCAGCAGCTCGGGTGTGCCACAAGGAAGCAACATTGGCCCGCTTCTCTTCATATTGTTTATCAACGATGTTACCCTCGCTTTACCTCCCGACAGTATCAGTCTGTTTGCCGACGACGCAAACAATTTTGCGCCTATTAACAACACAGGTGATTGTACATTCCTGCAAGACTGCATCGAAATTTTCTGTTCGTGGTGCAAGCGTAATGGACTGACTATCTGCATCGAGAAATGCTACTGTGTGTCTTTTAGTCGATGCAGGAGCCCAGTGACTGGGACCTACTTCATGGACGGCACTGCAGTTAATCGACAGAATCATGCCAAAGACCTGGGCGTTCTGCTTGACTCTAGTTTGAACTTTAAACAGCATATCGATGACGTTGTAGCCAGAGGAAATCAATTACTTGGCGTGGTTATCCGGACAACTAATGAATTCCGCAACCCCATGTGCATCAAAGCTGTGTACAACTGTATCGTTCGTTCGGTTCTGGAATATTCGTGCGTAGTCTGGAGCCCAACTACCGCTTCTTCAATTGCTCGACTTGAGGCGATTCAACGTAAGCTCACGAGATATGCCCTACGCCTACTTCCCTGGCAGGATCGCAATAATCTTCCTCCGTATGCTGCGCGGTGCCGTCTTCTAGGCCTTGAACCTCTTTCGGTTAGAAGACGCAATGCACAGTGTTCTTTCATCGCTGGATTGCTAAATGGCTCTATCGACTCATCGCCATTGTTGCATCGAGTCGATATCTATGCACCATCCCGAACACTTAGGTCTAGAGAAACTCTACGGCTCGCTCAACCCCGTTCCAGTGCTGGTCGGTCAGACCCTATGTTCCGCATGTCGGCTGTCTTCAACACTGTCTCGGATTGCTTCGACTTCGACATCTCAACTCAGTGCTTCAAGGAACGTCTCCGGCTTTTGCCGTGGCCGCAGTGAATTGCGATGCAAATCTTGTTTTTTCTATGTATTTTTTTTTATTGAACTGTTACATCTTAATTAGGCCATACGGCCCGTTGAAGATTAATAAATAATAATAATAATAATAATAATAATAGATGTTTTTCTCGATTCATTCGTCGTTCGAGGCAGTTTAGTCTCTTTAGAGCCATCGAATAGTTGTTCGGCAGTTTTATTTCATCGCCTCGCCACAACAGACCGGACGTGTATCGGTTCCCTTCCAACGTTGTTTTACTATTAAGTATTTCTAACGCTCGCTCATCGCACTTCGAACGAAACTTTCCTTCTTTAGAATTGACTACGTCATCTAACGCAAAACATCCTCTCATTGCAGCATCTATTCTTTTTTTTTTTCAACTGGAATAGTGCTCGTTCGAATGTTTTGATTAAAACAATGCGCGGTTTCTTATAACGTCGTAACTTGTGTATTGCTCGTGATGTTACAAAAAAATCCGTACTTGTTCGAAAGAGACTTATGTTCTCCGCGGCCATCCCTTTTATACTTTTCTACTTTCTCCCGAAGACACACACTCTCTCTCGCTCTCTCGTCCTAATCCCGAAGAAAGGTCGTTTCCCTTAATTCCATGTCTCTTTACCTATGTGGCTCCCTCTCGTGGACGGTATCGTAACCTATACGGTTTGTTTGTTTACATTTTGTCGGACCGTTGTACTGTCACAACAACTTTCTTTAAGTAGTTCGTCCAGTGGCTGACGAAGGGTACGCATCTCTCGTATGTATTTCCCGTAGTAGTTTATTGCACCCAGGTACGATCTTAATGTGGGAATGTCATAAGGCGGAGGCATGTTCGCTTTCGCTTTTACTTTTTCTGAATCTGGTCTATTTCCATTTTTATCAAGAAGTTGGCCCAAATACTTCACTCGATGCATGAAAAACTTGCTGTAGAATAACTGCTTTACAGAACTTATTATAAAACACACTATCAGCTATAGACACTAGTGATGCGCGTTGCGTTCCGAACCTGCCAGGTGCAATCCGTTCCAGCATTCAAGCATCCGGACCGCGATCCTTATTTTTAACCCAAGCAGGTTCAAACTGAACGTTCCGGTAAAGAACGGCGTTCTCTTCTCTTTTGCTTCTTTCTAGTTTGGACACACACACACATTCTGTTTATGTGAGTGATAACAGCGCAAGCCATACTCTCTCAGTCAAAGAGATAACGGTACAACACCTAAGCCGTGAAGCCAGAGAAGGATAGAGATTTGTGATTGGTGGGAAGCTAATCGCCAAAATTTAAAGAGACAATCCTGCACTAGCGGTAAGCGCAATGAATGAAATGTTTCTCTTCTGCCATATGGATATTATCAGTATAGGTGCGTTATTTGGACTGCATTGTGGTAGTCAATGAATTGCTATGTTTTGGGATCTAAGCTGCTTCGTTGCGCATGCATCTCCAATGAACTCCTTTGAATTTTTACCTAAGATCTTCTTTGTGCAACTAAATATTTAGGGTGGATGACACGTTTACCTTCCGCAATAATTTCTTTAACGCCGTTTATCGCCCCGTGAAACAGCGCTATTCTTATGGACAATTAAAGTGCACTACCGGACACTTTCTCACCGGTAGTTCACCGTACAGTATAATGTCAACCCTACAGAAACAACTTAAAAGACTATGTATTTCATATAAACCAAAGTTATTCGATGCTATCTGCTTCTATTAAGAAATATTAATTCAATCAGTGTAGTGTAATTTAATCCATACGAAATTTAAAAACCCGATTAAACTAGTAAGCTTTTTGATTTTGCATCAAAATTTCATTTGTGTTGCAACAGATTTCTGATTTACTTCTTTATTTAGAAGTATAAAAAGGGAATAATGAGTAATTTTAGTAAAAACAAAAACAACAACATGTCTTAACCTTTCAATGAAAAAGGAACTGTATAGTGGGCTACTTAAGTTAAGCGTTTATATTTTAGTAGAAGAATAGTTTTACACATTCAGTAAACTATTATTTAGCTTTGTTTTCATTGAAACTGTGTGATTACTGCACAAAAACTATAATACACAATATTCAAAGAATACTTTCAAGTTAACCATATATAAAGTGAGCAACTGAAAAAAGCGTAACCATGGCAGGTCATCCTGCGTTCCCTTGAACCTGCGTTCCGCGTTCCGTTCTTTTTCTCCAGATTGACAGGTTCGTTCCGTTTCTCAATTTTCGAAACTATTCTCATCACTAATAGACACATTGTAACACACTTCGGAAAGCCAAATCACACTATTGCAACATATTCATTATATTACATCAGCAAATCAATCCACACCATAGCAACATACCTAGACCATACCATTCATAGAAAAAAACCATTGAGACACATTTATCGAAAACAACCGAAACGCGCAACATAAGCAATTCAAGCGTTACTGCGGCAAAGTGGACAAACAGAGAACGCATAGCAACTTATTGCTAAAAGCGCAGTGTAGGTAATGATCGACGAACGCACTCGTTATTTGGCTAGAACAGTTGAAACTTTCCAGAACCTTCGTAAAATCACTAAAAACGCAGCATAGGCACATAATGATAGACACCTCATTCCAATAAAATGTATTAATTGTACTTCATATCAATAACCTTTAATTAGGACAAAAACACATTCCAAAACCAAATGTACGAAACCCATTGAGTATAAATAAAACCAATTCCGGCCCTGGCAAGTCAGATTCGTTGGGACTGCCAAGATAGGACGTAACGCTTCCTAAAAACTTCGTGTACCAACTTCTTTCAAGAGTTTAGTTATGTCCCCTTACCCAAGGTAAGGCTTCTAAACTCCAACATTTCCAGTAAGGGAAACTCCTTCCGGGTTTCCATGACCGCCTGGACGATCAAACCAATCCGCTTCGAATAGTTCGTTCCACCTCAGCTCATGTCAGTAAAGACTGACTCCCCGCAAAAACGGTGCACGACGGCCCCGCGTACGTTCGATCACATTACACTTGCATTTCTCAAATTTGACCGTAAACCCGTTCTCTTTCAAACGTTGTAATACATGATTGAGGTTGCGTTTAGGCTCTTCGTAGGTGGCTCCTCCTTCTAAAATATCGTCTAGATACGGTGCCACATGAGGAAATCCACTAAGCATAGTGTCCATTATTTGTTGGAATGCGCTTGGAGCACTTTTTACACCTGGAGAATTGAATCGATACAAACCTTTGTGCGTGTTTATAGTAATAACCCAAATAGCCAGCTCGTACTTTATAGCTGATTTAGGGCTATTTAACGAAAAATCGTTCCGATGTCGTACTTTGTGGCTGATTAAAAGATAGACGGTACTTTGCGGAACTATGGAGCTTTTTAACAGGCACATGGTACTATTTGGAACTTTGCGGCTGATTAACACTATGTGTAGGGTTCACGATGGAACTTTAAGGCTTGTTAAGAACGTGTACCGAACTTGGTGGAACTTCATAGCTTTTTAATGCATGACATCGGTACAAGGTGGGTCTTGTCAAAGTGTCAAAGACAGACGCCGCCAATCATCTCATTGCTGCTGTACAAGTTAGATTAGTTCTTTGAAGAAGAGATTTTGAAGGAAGTGATTGTGATTGTACAGTAAATTGTGATACGTTTCGTGTAATTTATGAATATTAAGGATTTAAAAATATACACATGTACACAAACAAAACAAATCCTGTTGTTTATTTCATCGATGACGCTTGCTTGAAAATAAACACAAAGAAAAATAATCCCCGGCACCGTAGCTTAAGCAAGCTGCTTAGGCGCTATTTAGAAGGACCGCCTGGAACTTTGATGCTGTTTATCTACTGCAAAAGGCGAATTAGAGCAGCGATCTTTAGCGTGCCAAAATGAGCTGCTTAAGCAATTCTGGCTATTTGGGAAGCTTACTGCTTTCTTCGTCAACTTGTACAGTATCGGACAGAAAAATAGAACCCTGGTGTTTTCAACGCACCATGCACCCGTTGGGCCAGGTTTATGTGTGATTTGTGTGTGTGTGTGTTTGTGTGTGTGTGTGTGTGTGTGTGTGTGTGTGTGTGTGTGTGTGTGTGTGTGTGTGTGTGTGAGTGTGTGTGTGTGTGTGTGTGTGTGTGTGTGTGTGTGTGTGTGTGTGTGTGTGTGTGTGTGTGTGTGTGTGTGTGTGTGTGTGTGTGTGTGTGTGTGTGTAGTAGTAGTAGTAGTAGTAGTAGTAGTAGTAGTAGTAGTAGTAGTAGTAGTAGTAGTAGTAGTAGAAAGAGAGTGTGCTTTTTAATGTGTATTTGCAAGTGCGCGGGTTTGTGCCTGAAAAACGTACACACTTAAAAATATTTCACGACCTCGGTTAAAAATACTGCCGAAATTTGTCGGCTCTTTCGATTCTTGCTGATATGTCAGTTGAAAAATCCCAGTAGCCGAAAATCAGTACCATTTAAAACTGAAATATCAGTTAAATAAATATTCCAACCGAAACACGGCAACCCAACTTGCCGAGAACATACGTTAACACTGCTGTCACCGAGCTCGTCCGTCAAAATAACCGAGATTTCAGCTTTACTGTTTGGATTAGCCGAGGCTCGGTATTTTATCTGTCATTCGCCATTCTGTTTATCTCGTGCTAATGAAACGAAAACTTTTCGGAGTGATGTTGTGATGTAAAAGTAAAAGTGTAAAAATATAAGTGAAAATGAGTCTCTCAGCGTGATAAAAAACCGAGTATCAGTAGCGTGCGATCGAGCACGGGTATGGAACGGGGTTGGGGTTAGGAAACTCCATCAGCGCACGCAATCGGTGCTCTTCAGAGCGTCACTCGGAGCAGTCCCTATTGAAGGAACATATGTGGAAGCTAATCCGATTGGTTCAACCTTAGCCAGGCCGTTCAGACTTCCAGGATTCATTTCCGGTCACCTACACGAGTAAGTAAGTATCAACACTCGACCACGTAAAATCTAAACAGGGTTCACTCAGAGTTGTTTCACTCTGCCCGCTTTACAGAACCGTGCCTGTACCATTCCCTGCTCCTTGCCCGGCTCATTTTCCTGTAAATATACCACATCCAAACGCTGTGCTCCATCCGGCGGATGAACCAATGCCAGTCCCTACGCTTCACACCAGAAATCTCATAAGAATAGGGTGACTTTCTGCCGTCCTGCTACAGTAAGGGGCACGATAGTGACATCATGCTGCAGAAGGTGTACACCGGCCATCATCATAGGCCTGTTACTATTTATGTTACCTAAATAAACCCACTTGATACGCAAATAAAACCAATAAAATAAAGATAAAATGTTTTTATATTTAGCCGAAATCTCGATTTGCTCTAACCGAAAATCTCGGTTAAACGTAAACGTCAAAACAAAATGTCATTAACCGAGATGTCGGCAACAGAAATTTAACCGAGATTTTGCCGAGATCTCAGTTGTGCAGATCTCGGCAAAAATTAACCGAGATTCGGCAAAATTTTTTAAGAGTGTAGCTTGCCATGATGTCATATTGCGTTGAAAGTATTCTGATAATGTGTGTTATTATTATTATTATTTATTATTATTATTATTATTATTTATTTATTTACGTTTTCGGGCAGTAAGCCTAAATAACCGATACAAATTCTTAATTAGTAAACAACTTAAACATAATTAACACTAGCCCTTTACAACTGTCGAAGGTGAGAAACAGGGATATGAAAATCTGCAGATGATTCAAGTCTATTGTAGCTGACACACATTTAAATTAAAGGGTCGTTAGCGCCAAATAAAGAAGATCGAAATGGGATCCTGATTAAAGACCTGCTTCTAAGATCCCTAGTAGGTGCAGAGAAACTGATCAGATTTAAAATTTCAGGTGCATCAATAAGCCCATTTAATAATTTATGCATGAAAATACATTGAGCATTCTTTCTCCTGTGTTCTAAAGTTTCGAGACCAAATAACTGACACCTGACATGGTACGGGGGGCGTGGCATTTGGTTTGACCAAGGAAGACGATAAAACATAGCGCGTGTCGCCTTTTTCTGAACTTTTTCTATCATGTCTATATAGGTCACTTGGTTTGGACTCCAAACAACGCAAGCAAATTCTAGTATAGGACGGACTAGGGCACAGTATAACGATTTAAGACAGAAAGGATCTTTAAAGTCGGAAGAAGCACGTAGAATAAAACCTAACATATTTAATGCTTTTGAGACGATTGTGTGGAAATGGCACGATAATATAAGTTTACTGTTGTAACGACCAAGCGTTTTACGGTTGGCGGAAGGTTAATTGGCCGTTTAAATAAGATTTAGCACAATTCGGAAGAGCACACAAATAATTATACGCAGAAGTCAGTGGCTTACGTCTGTTCAGTTCAATGTCGCGCCAAGAAGAGAGCTTTATTCTATGACAGTTCATCTAGCACACCGGGTGCTCCAGCGGTCAAGGTATAACGCGTTTATACCGCTGCGTTCGGGGTTCGGGTTGAGTGCACAGTGGGCGATATTAGTCCGGACGTTACAGCTCGGCTATCCTGAACAATAAATTGCCCTCAATTTCCTAATCACTGGACTCGGTCCAACGTCGCAACTTATTCGCTTCTAGAACCCCATCGTAGGGTAGTTGTGTGAGTTGACATCCTTCTACATCGCGTACCACGTACCTATCATGGGGCAACACTTTATGGATGACGTAAGGTCCCCTGAATTTAGGATTGAGCTTCTTATTACCGCTATCGGTCGTATCAGAGTAACGTATAGCCACTAAGTCACCTTCCTTATAGCACTGTGGTGGTTTGTGCTTTTTGCTAAAGTATTCCTCATTCTTCCGTTGAGACTCTTCTATGTTTTCTAACGCTTTAGCCCGAATGGCTTCTAAGTCCCTAGAGGCTCGATCAAATTTCTCATCCAGGTATTCGGCTAACTCGTCTGGAACTTTACCGCGTTGCTCGACACCAAAGAGTAGGACAGAGGGGCAGAAGTTCGTAGATGTGTGGACGGTATTGTTTAAAGCGTATTCGGCTGACCGCAACTTGGATACCCAATCGGTCTGGTCTGGAGCATCAGATAGTTTGCTAAGGATAGGACGCAACACACGGTTCACCCGTTCTACCTGTCCATTGGCTTGTGGGGATCCGGTGGCGTTGAGGACATGGCTAATGTTATGCGATTCCAAGAAGTCCTCAAACAAGGTGGAGGTGAAACAAGTAGCTCGATCGCTAACAATCCGCCTAGGGCGGTTATAGTAAGACATATATTGGGAAAGGGCAGAACACACTTCCTTCGCATTAGTTGAGGAGGTTGGGTAAAGTTTAGTTAATTTAGTGAAAGCATCGATAACAACAAGTATATACTTCTTGCGTAAGGAAGAACTAGGGAGCGGACCTAAATGGTCAATATGGATGGTATCAAAGGGTAAGGGCTCTTTAGGGATGCTGTACATATTCCGGGCATTAGTATGATGAGGTGCAGAATAAACAATGCACTTGAGGCAGTTTTTAATGAATTTGTCGATAGTGGGCTTCATGTGGGGGAACCAGTAATGCTGACTGATTTTGCTGAAGGTTTTGTTTATGCCCAGGTGGCCAATTCGCTCGTGAGTGTGTCTAATTACATTGTCGACCATTTCCGAAGGGACATAGAATTGAGGTTGACCATCAGGTATGTCGCGATAGACAAGCCCATCTTGAAGTAAGAATCCGTCAACTTCTTCTGATTCTAACCGATGTTTGAGAGCTTCGATAGATGGGTCACGCGTCTGAGCTACTTGAAGCTGGAAGTCAAGGTCAATCTCACCGATGGCACCCACAGCTTCGGTGCGACTCAGTGCGTCGACATGAGGCATAGAAGTGCCTGAGCGATGACAGATGGTATAGTCGTAATTTTCCAGAAACAAGGACCACCTGGCAATCTTAGCGGAAGCATTACGGTTCTTGAGGGTCTCGACCAGAGAGTTGCAGTCAGTAACTATCTTAATGGGGAGCCCATGAACATAAGTGTGAAAGCGCTTAAGAGCGTAAATGATGGAAAGAGTTTCAAGCTCATAACTGTGTAACTTGGACTCGTCTTTTGAAGTGGTTTTGGAAAAGTAAGCAACAGGGTGCAACTTATTGTCATCCTGTTTCTGGAGGAGAATAGCGCCAAAACCAAAGGAACTTGCGTCACAGTGTAATTCGGTTTCCCGTTTTGGGTCGAATATGGAAAGGATAGGAGAATGCACAAGTTTGTCACGTAAGGTTTCAAAGGCATGCACGCAATTTGAATCGAAGTTAAATACTTCGTCCTTCTGAAGGAGTTTTGTCATAGGTTTGGCGATGCAAGAGAAAGATGGGACAAACCGTCGGAAGTATGAAAACAGACCAAGACAACGTCTGAGTTGTTTTAAATTAGTGGGCATAGGGTAATTAGTAAGTGCTTTAATGTGCCTATCACTAGGCTGAATTCCAGAAAAGTTGGCTTTGTAGCCCAAGTATTCTATTTCTTCATGGACAAATTTGCACTTGTCAAGACGAAGTTCCAAATTGTTCTGCTTAATCTTTTCTAATACGGACCGGAGAGTACTGAAGTGAGAGCTAAGATCAGTAGAAGCGATGATGATGTCATCGAGGTACACTACTATTCTACCATCATCAATGAATTCCCTTAAAATAGAATTAATAAAACGTTGGAATTCGGAAGGGGCGTTACGAAGACCGAATGGCATTTTCAGATATTCAAATTGACCATCTGGGGTCACAAAAGAAGTGTAGGGGATAGACTCCTCACTCATTGGGACCTGATGGAATCCGCTTTTCAAATCTAGCAAACTGAAGAATTTTTTTCCACACAGATGCTCCAAACAAGTTTCGATAAGGGGTAGGGGGTAATTGTCCCGAACTGTAATTTTGTTGAGGGGCCGGTAATCCACACACATACGAACCTCGCCACTCTTTTTCCTAACGAGGACAAGCGCAGAAGCATAAGGAGAATTACTGGGCCGGATGATGTTTTCTGCTAACAGTTTATCAACAATTTGCTTAACCTGCTGTCTTTCACCATAAGAGAGTCTTCGCGGCTTAGTAAATATTGGTGTATCATTAGTTAGATTGATTTTCATTGGATGTACGAGTGGTTTAGTGTTTGAAATATATTTGAGGTATGAATTCTTGATAATAGAAATAACAATTGAACGCTGCTCTAAGGATAGAGTATCTCCTAAATCCAGTTCATTTTCGGCTTCGATTACATCGAGCGAGCAAATACTCCTAATAGCATCTTCTAATTTTTCTGGAAGAGTTGTATCAACTTCTTCAAGTTCCGTCAACGGGGTTTTAGTAATACATGATTTTGAAAAAGATGAATAAGTAAGAGAAATGTTAAGAGAATTAAGTAAATCGCGACTAATAATGACAGGCCACGCAATTCCAGGTAATATAATAAAAGAATGTCGAACAGAATGATCCCTAAACTGGATTGTGCAATTAATTCGTCTTCGAGAATAAAGTGGTCCCTTAACCATAGTGCAGTATTCAGTTGTTGAAAGAGGTCCTAGCAGCCTAGCTGGTACTAATGTGTCACTGATGAAGCTCACAGGACTCCCTGTATCGAGAAGGGAACGGACGCGATTGAGGGTGGTACGCTTAGTAGAAGGGTGTAAAAATGTCAAACTCACCTCTTGGTTTGTGCCGAGAGTATCCTCCGCGCTAATACCGCCCTCAACGGTAGCGTTGGCCCGACGTTCAGGGCAATTGCGGTAGACGTGCCCAGTCTGGAAACAGCGGAAACATCCGCCGGGTGGGCGCTTCGGCTTGGAGCAGGCACTCTGAAGGTGTCCAAATCGGGAGCAGTTGAAGCAGCGGACAGGTTCCTGCGACGTTAGGGGCCGTTCCATACGGTTGTTCATCGGGGCCCGAACAACGGCGGAAGGGGGCTTGATGGCTCGAAGATGACGGCAAGACTCGAAAAGCTTCAGCTTCTTCCGGAAATCTTCCATCGTGAGGGGCATGAAGTGCAGGCTTGAAGTAATTGACGGGCTTCCCAATCCATCGATGACGATCGGGATCAGTTCCGAATCAGGAATGTCGGCTTGGCCAGCTATGCGCTGCATATCAAACAGGTAGCGGAGGGCAGATTCTTGGGGCTGCAGCCGACGATTGCGGAGTTGGCGGTACACAGATTCAGGAGTAGCGACGAAATGAAGGTTGTCGATAAGCTCCATTTTCAGTTCGTCGTAAGTGGTGACGTCAAATTCTTTGGCGACGTTAGCTGCCGTGCCTGTGAGGAGCCGAAGAGTAAACAAAAATTTGTCCGCATCGCATACTCGATGGAGTGAGAAAAGGCGTTCCAAATCACGGAACCAGCGGATGACATCGGAATTTTTCTCAGCATCAAGCGGCTCGATGAAGGATTCGAAATCCTTTACACAAACGGCGGTCGGTTGCTGCGCCTCGAGTTGATGCACTTTCTGACGCAATTCGGCTAACTGTAGCTGCATTCGCAGCGCTTCGAGGTGAGCCTCCATATCGTCGGAACAGCGGGGAAGGGCGGCAGCTACACCTTGAGCGGAGGGCAGATTAGCATTGGCGTCGGTGATGTCGTTCGTCGAAGCGGCATCATTAACGGCGTCACCGCCATTTTCATGAGGGAGATACAAAATGGCGGCCTCGGGATGGTTTGCGTAAGCGGAGGCTGATGCCATGGCCGAGGTGGTGGGCTGCGCTGCACGGGGGGAACGAGCGACCAGCTCGAGAGAGGCGTAAAGTTGCCGAAGTTGTGCGAGGGTGGCGGTATTCGGTACGTCGACGCCGGCTTCGATGAGCGCCCGGCGAAGTTCGTCTTTGCCCACCATTTGATGAGATGGCGTTATGTCACACGCACACACATACACAGACACACGTAGACCGGCTGGTTAAGCGGCTTGCAGGCGGTTTGTAGGCGACTTTTTGTTGGTAATCCCACTTCTGAGATGTAACGACCAAGCGTTTTACGGTTGGCGGAAGGTTAATTGGCCGTTTAAATAGGATTTAGCACAATTCGGAAGAGCACACAAATAATTATACGCAGAAGTCAGTGGCTTACGTCTGTTCAGTTCAATGTCGCGCCAAGAAGAGAGCTTTATTCTATGACAGTTCATCTAGCACACCGGGTGCTCCAGCGGTCAAGGTATAACGCGTTTATACCGCTGCGTTCGGGGTTCGGGTTGAGTGCACAGTGGGCGATATTAGTCCGGACGTTACACTGTCTAACATTATTCCTAAATCACGAACTACAGATGACCGCGGCACACTGTCTTGACCTATTTTGTAATTAAAAGTTATTGGAATCCTTTTCTTAGAGAAAGTAATGCAGTTACATTTTTGTACATTCACAAACATTTCGTTATCATGGCACCACGTCAAAAAACGGTTTATGGAATCTTGAAGTATTTCGCAGTGATTTGAATTTTCAACAGCAAGGAACATCTTAAGATCGTCTGCATATAGTAAAACATTGACGTTGGGAACAGCAAACACAATATCGTTAATAAATATAATAAATAATAATGGCCCTATTATGCTTCCTTGTGGAACACCAGAAAAGTTACAGAAAGGGTCAGAAAAAGTTTTTCCAATTTTTACATTAATGCAACGGTTCATTAGGTAGCTTTCTAACCATGCTAAAAAATTTGAGTGTACACCATATTTTAATAATTTAGCAAGCAATAAGTAGTGGTTGACCTTGTCAAATGCAGCGCAGAAGTCGGTATAAATGACATCAACCTGGAGGCCCTTGTCAATATTGGAGTAGCAAAATTGAAGCAAATGAAGCAGGTTAGTTTCAATCGAACGTTTAGGCATGAAGCCGTGTTGCATAACAGATATAACAGGCAGGAAAGCGTAGGACATGTGGCGGAACATAACTTTTTCAAACAGCTTACTACAAGCACATAGCATAGAGATTCCGCGATAATTACATATATCAGATTTATCACCTTTTTTGAAGACAGGAAACATGTAAGAAGATTTCCATATTTGCGGGAAGCATTTCGACTGTAAGGATTTGTTGAAAAGTTGAGTCAGAATAGGCAAAAGAGCAGCCTTACAGTGAATAAGAATTGCACTGGGAATGTTGTCCGGCCCAGAGGCATACGAAAGCTTCAGTTGCGATATGGCAGCATCGACTTCATCTTCACTGATAGTAGATGTGGATAAGGAAAGTGCTGAAGATAGGTTGAGAGGTTTCGAAGAATTGCAGGTGTACACGGAAGCAAAATGTTCTGCAAAACCTTTGCAGAGGTCATCTTCACCCGAAATAATGTTTCCCTTGAAATTCATACAGCTGGAAGACGGTCGCAGGATTTCTTATTTCGTATGAATTTCCAGAATGCTAGTGGATCCTTTTTGAATCTGAATTCGATCTTTCTAACGTAGTCAGCATACGCAAAACGGTTTAACTGTTTGTAAATCCGAGCAGCGCGAGCAAAGTTTGCTTGGTTGGTGCTGTTTCGAAGACTGCGCAGTTTTTGTTGGGCAATAGATCTCCGGCGTTTGGCGACGCGTAGTGCATTATTAGCCCACGGTGGTTTCGATGGAGGATTAAAGCAGGGAACAAACTGTTCGAATAATCCATTTAGATGATTTGTGAAGCTTAATACGCTATCGTTGATATCGTGGTTAGACTTTAAAAATTCCCAATTGGTTTGAGTTAGCGCTATTGTTAATTCATCAAATTTCGTACGTCTAAAGTTCAAATCTCTCCGTTCTGGGGAAGACGACAAATTCTGTTGCGTAACCATGAAGCTGGTAAGTAGAGCAGGGTGATGTGGATCAGGTTCAACTATGGATTCTAAACTCAGTTCTAATGGGCTCAATCGTTCAACGGTCTGGTCATCCGCAAAAATTAAATCAAGTATAGTATTGTTACAGTTGGTGATTGAATTAACTTGCTGAAGGCCGGCCAAATTAATTTCATCGAGGAGAATTCGGCAGGAAGGATGTATTCGGGAGTTACTGAAGTCAAGCGAAGGAAAATCGTTCCGAGTAATCCATTTAAGATAGGGTTGATTGAAATCTCCGAGAATAATCAAATGATCGTCTTTATATTTTTCCCTAGTTTCATGTAGCGTAGTACAGAAAGTATTTATAACATCGGGGTTGGCAGCTTGGTCAGGAGGGAGGTAGAATGAGCCGATGACTAGGGAAACATCCAAAACTTTTACACGCACCCAAAGACACTCAATTGATGATGTGTTAGTAGTGCACAGCGAAGCCGCATATTTGATATTCGTGGCAATGAGAACTCCTCCACCAATACATTTATCACTATTTATGGCAGAGCGATCCAATCGGAAGGTATTGTAGCGGTGGCTGTCAAACAATAGAGAAGATGGGTAACTATCGATGAGCCAGGTTTCGGTGAGAACGATCACATCCCACTCGGAAATAGCTGTACTGGTAAAGCATTCGGTATTTTTTGTTCGTAAACCTCTAGCATTTTGATAGAAAATATAGAAAGGATCCTTTAGTGATACATCGTGTCGGCGCGGACACGTTATTGTTTGTGTAAAAAAGGTGATCCGGAAGAGTTGCCAGCAATATTTATTTGCGGTTCTGTTGTTGATGCAGCGTTTGTTTGTATAACCGCGGTAGAGATCGAGTAAGAAGTAGACGGCTGTGGTGATGTGATAGTGTTGGTGAGATTCATGTCCTGGTGAGTAGTGTTTGTTTTCGCAGGTTCCCGAACAGCTGATTGAGGATAAAGCGGTGCAGGTAAGGTGAATCCCGAATATGGTGTGGATATTTTGGGAGCGCGTGGGCGAAAGTTAAACTCTCTGTAAACAAAACCACACGGCCAAGTCGTGGGAGAGAGCGCGATCTCTTTTAGTTCAGAAGGGACACCAACTTTAAATGATATGTATGTGAGAGCGTTTGGATCGCGGCCGTTGGGCAAAATACGTTTCACGGAACAGTTAGTGCAATTCAATCTCTCTTGAATAAATGTTTTCATGCTTTCTTCGGTAACTTTTGGTGCAACTCTCGTAATAAAAATCCATGTTTTTGGTTCCGGTGCTGGTATAAACTGTATAGCGCTGTTCATGGTTGAGTCGTTAGAAGTGCCAATGTGAAGAGCTGGGTGAGAGAATTTAGTGATCGACGTTTCGGTACGCTCTGATGGGTGTGTGCGTGAAATAGTGTCTAGTTTAACGGATTCAGGCGTGGATGACTCTATATTGTCAGGATCAGTGTGGTATGCGTTAACGGATAATAAACTTGTAGTGGGGATACCAGTTTGCTTTGGTGCACTTGTAGCTGTATTTGTAGGTTTAGTGGATGGTAATATGGATGAAGGCAAGTGAGTGAACCTTTTATCTAGCTCATGAAACAGTTCATTTCTCATTTCATTTTTCAGATCGCTCATCAAACCAGAAATAAAAGAAACGAAGTCGGCTCTAGATTCACGACACTTATCACACATCCAGCAAAGGCCACGATTACGGGCCATCTCTTTGACACAAGCTGCAGCAATTTTAATGCATTCTGGATGAAACGCAGCCTTGCATTTCGAATAAGGCAAATTTCCACAGCAGATAACCGGATCCTTGGTGATGGTAGAAGAGCAGATGGCACAATCCATTGCGATGAGAGAGAGCGTGTTCTACGCAATGCGTGAGGTGTAGTAGTGAGAGCGGTCTCAGGGCAACGACACCATCAAGAGATGGCGAACAGTAACCGAACGCACGAACGCACAGCAAATTAGCAGCTTTTACAGAATTAAATTCACTTGAATGCAGGGACAGCAAGCTCACTAACAGCAGCAACAATCCGTTTCAACGGTGACTCTTCAATTCACGATCCACGCACGCAAAAACAACCAATCCAAAGTGCAAAGCAAGAGCGGCACAAAAACACGTCTAAACTCCTCGATGAGCGGCTTTAGCTTTATCATGTGAAACATCGTGCGTTTACACTTGGATAAAAACTAAAGTTTGCATCGACAGCAGCGCTTGTTCCTCGGACGACAACGCAGGTGTGCTGTTACATGAATGAGAATGCGACACCGGTGCGAAATGGACACGCGCACAACAGCAATGAACTCGGCATTCTCTTACAGGTGTTTCTCCAGTGCACGCCATTGAAAGGCCTTCGTGCATCTCTGTGTTGAACGTTGTGTGCGCATGTTAAACTTTGCGCGTGCATTGAGCTGGTGCGCAGTTGTTCTTTTCAATGGGCGTTTTGTTTCATGAGCGCGGCAGTATTCTGTTCTGATTTTGAAGGGAAGACGCTTACTCGCGTACTCGTTGATAGTTTTTATCCATGCGATGTTTTCGCTGCTCGACAACGATGTAATTCATCGTGTATAGAAGTAGAATGCAGGCAGAGCACGGGATCAGCCGTGTCCAAGTTTTTAACCACACACACACACACACACACACACACACACACACACACACACACACACACACACACACACACACACACACACACACACACACACACACACACACACACACACACACACACACACACACACACACACACACACACACACACACACACACACACACACACACACACACACACACACACACACACACACACACACACACACACACACACACACACACACACACACACACACACACACACACACACACACACACACACACACACACACACACACACACACACACACACACACACACACACACACACACACACACACACACACACACACACACACACACACACACACACACACACACACACACACACACACACACACACACACACACACACACACACACACACACACACACACACACACACACACACACACACACACACACACACACACACACACACACACACACACACACACACACACACACACACACACACACACACACACACAAGTAACGTGGCAAAACAAGTGCACTGTGCATTGAAAACACCAGGGTTCTATCTTTCTGTCCGATACTGTACTTGCAAGTATGCATCGGATAAGTCTAGATGACTAAATAGGATACAATTTGACATTCGCTTGAAAATATCCTCCGGCAGAGGTAGAGGATAATTGTTTGATTCGAGAGCATAATTAAGGCCAGTTGAAAAATCGGCGCAAATTCGTACTGAGCGATCTGTATTTTTTACAACTACTATGGGCGCTGCCCACTCTGTGTACGTAACAGGGGTGATAATGCCCAACCGTTTCAATCGTTTCAATTCGTCTTCAACTTCAGCCTCCATGTTGTATGACACTGGTCTTTTTGGTCTAAAAACGGGCTGAACATTCGGCTTCAAAGTAAGATGAACTTGCGTTTTTGAGCAAAGACCCATGCGATCAGCGAAAACTTCGGGAAAATTTGCTTTCAGTTCATACACCTGCTGATCTGGCTGTTGTCCAACCTTGTTGCATAATGTTAAAAAAGGTATGTCCCATAGTCCAAATTCATCCATCAGGTCAGCACCTAAAACATTCAAGGGTATGTTAGCGTGACACACATAACATTTACCTTCTTATTGTGTTCCGTTGAGAATGAATGTAGCACGAAACATTGCTTCGATGCCTAAACTATACCCGGAAGCTGTTTTAACTTGGCAGTCAGGTGGTGCTGTCGATGGTGTTCCGATGTTCTTCCAGTTTTGCTGGGATATTATGGTGATGTCAGACCCAGAATCTAGTTGTAACATGACTGGAACTCCGTTGATGATAGTTTCCACGTAACGCCGACCTCGGTTCAATGTATTGACGGTAACTATATTAAATGTTCGCTGTTGCTGTGGTTTGACGGGTAATTTTGGCGAAAAACATGCACAATAACCTACCTTGTGTCATGTCCGCCCGCAATCATTGCATTTGTGTTGTTTGTATTCACATAAATTGGAAAAGTGTATTCCTCCACATGACCAACATGGTGTTTTTGGTGTCGTTGATTTTTTTCACCATGGTTTCCCGCCGTGCGAAAGTTACTTTGAGAAGTATTTTTCCGTACTGCTTGTGATGTTGCGACTGGAGTAGTAGTAGATGATGCGATAAGCAAAGTATCCCTTTTTAAGTTCATCAGACTTGTGCACTCTTCTACTATTTTCTCCAATGTAATGTCTTGTGTCTCGTTGATTTTGGACAAAAGGCGCATTCGAATGTCTGCATCTTTCTGTGATTTGAGTCCACAAATGAAGATGAGGGATTTGAACTGTTCCTCTTTTAGCTTTTGCACCTTGAAATCGACACATGCTTTATTTACTCTGCACGAGTATGTAATATAATCTTCGCTTTCTTCTTTAATTATTTGGAGACATTAATATCGTCGATGAAATGTGGATACTGCACTACCAAAAATGGTTTTGAGTTTAGCAACCGTCTCGTCGAAAGAGAACTCTTTTGACAGCTTTGGTAGGATGAAAGACATGTACCGTTCGTGCGCTGCTGGGTTAAGTTTCCGTATGAGAAGTCTAACCTTCGCACTGTCGTCAAATTTTTCAGCATCTTTTTCAAACAGATCTGCATACCGTGAAAATCATGCATTAAAAGAATGACCTTTATCTACGTCGTACACCAGGTATGTCAAACTGGCGGCCCGCGGGCCGCATGCGGCCCTCGTCAATGCTGAATGCGGCCCGCGAGAATTTTTTGAGAATTGCTAAAATCACTCCAAACCAAAAAACTGTTTTTACTATTTGTCGAAGTGTATTTAATTTTCCAGAGAAGAACAATCATTTAGATGGTATATTTTTCGAATCTAACATGAATGTACCCATAACATCTCATAAACTTATTCTACACAATCGTACAGAACAATCGAGACCCTTAAGAAACATTGAATTGAATACAAACTCAGTCGGTATTGTGCACACTCGATTGCACATTCTATACGGAAAAATAGATTTGCGATTACCTTCTACCAATGAAAAATTAATGAAAATAACTTGATACACACACTTGGAAACTTCGCAACAACTAATGATGGATTGTCAGAATCGCATCCACGGCTGAAAACCTTTTTCGATCTTAGCTATAGCAACTCCGAATCCAGCCAAATCAAACCAACAGTTCCGTTCGGTGCCGTCCGAAGCCTATAGAGCCATTCGGAACCGTTGGAGTCATCGGTTGTCGCACGGCGCGGCTAATCTACAGTGAGAAATGAATCCGGTCGGTCCCACCGAATTTGACCATCTCAATGCCCCCGAGTCCCGAGTAAAGGATTCATTCGGCTCCGAATTTCTCCGATTTGCACGGCTCCAACCTTATAATGCTACATCATTGATGTTGGATTGGAGCCACTTCTGTTTTTTTTTTTGTCATAATCATGCCACCATCAATTTTAATAAAAATGATTGTAGCCAAGTTGGAATTTTGTGTACCCCACATTTTGCAAGACGAATTAATGTACTTTTGAACCTCCCCAAAAATCTAAACCAAAATGATATGATTACGCTTAAGACTAAGAGATTTAGATTAAGGATTAAAATAATCGAAATGCCAAAGCCCTGCAATACATAGCTCATTAATAGATTAGCTCACACAGTCCATACCTCAATTCGCGAATCATCTCCCTTCACCAACCACCATATACCACCATATACCCCTTCGAACTTGTAAATTAGCGAAAAATAATGTTTAAACACTTTTTTTACAATTTTCCTCTCGATCTATCAAAAAATTGCATGCAAATATTTTTGTTATTCATCCAGCGGTGGATAGCTCGGATGGCTTGAAAAAGATTCGCAACAGGCTGGTAGACTTCCCCTAACTCAGTAAAAAAGTGTGGTTGAGTGATATTTATTTATTTATTTATTTATTTATTACGATACAAATATCTGCCTCAGAGGGCTAAATATAGGGAAACTTACTGACTAAAACTTAAAATTAATGATAACATACAAATACTTAAATCTAACTAGACAAACATATACTAGACAGCAAGCAATTTGTAACACAGCCAACACAAGTAAAATGAAAGAATTAGGATGGGGAAACAAAAAGGGAGTCAAAGAACTGAAGGAAGAGGGGGCGAAGGGATTGAGGGGGAATATGAAAATCAAACACACCAGAGGCACTGTTGAAGCGATGGAGGGATCGAAAAAACGGATCATTGGTGCCATACAGCGTTCTTCTCGACGGGATTTGAAGGAAATCGCGGCGTCGAAGAAAGCGAGCAGGCGCGTACAGCGGTATTCTGTTAAGAAGTGAAGGACAATCAATCTCGTTCCGAAGCAAGCAACTGATAAGCAAAGCTTGAGAATCAGAGCGACGATCATGCAGTGTCATTAATCCAAGCATACGGCATCGGACTTCATAAGGGGGAAAAGAAGCACCCGATTGCCCTAAAAGACGCCTAATGGCAATACGGGTGAATCTGCGTTGAACACTTTCAATCCTTTCAATCCATACCGAGCTGACTGGGCACCACACAATGCTAGCATATTCTAAAATAGGGCGGACTAAGCTACAGAAAAGGGCTTTAAGGCATATAGGGTCACGCACATCATTTGCCATAGCACAAATCATTCCTAGTACACTATTGGCATGGTACGCTCAATATGATGATTGAATGACAGCTTTGCATCAAGGTGAACCCCAAGATCACGAATGACATTAACACGATTTTTTACAACAGAGTTTAGTGAATAATTATGAGACAACACATTTAAGCTCCGAGAGAAAGATATACAAGCACATTTATCGATACACAGGGAGAGAAAGTTAGCAGAACACCAAAAGGAGAAGGAGTCATTGAAGAGAGACACATGAATTAGAGTCAGTGATAGGACAAAATATTTTTAAATCATCTGCAAACATAAGGAAGAAATCGGATGGAAGAACAGAGCACACATCATTGACAAATAAAATAAAAACAGAGCACACATCATTGACAAATAAAATAAAAAGTAAAGGACTCAAGACACTACCCTGGGGTACACCCGATGAACAATGAAACTCATAAGAAAAACCGTCATTCAATTTAACACAGCAAAAACGATTCGATAGAAATGATTGTAGCCATTCAAGAAAGAAAGGAGAGAAGCCAAGTTTCTTGAATTTAACAATGAGCAGAGAATGGGGGATTTTATCAAACACAGCTTTGAAATCGGTATACACAGCATCAACCTGCATGCCAGAGTCCAGATTTAAGAGTGCTGAGGAAACAAATTCCATAAGATTAGTAGTGGTGGAGCGGCCAGCCATAAAGCCATGTTGATTTGGAATGATCCACGATTTCACCATTTCCATTAGAGGTAAACGAATAACAGATTCAAAGACTTTGCTGAACGCCGATAAAATAGATGTGCCACGATAATTAGAGACGCAACCACGATCACTCTTTTTTAAAACTGGCCTTATCCATGCTTGTTTCCAAATATTCGGAATAGTAGCCGTGGACAAAGAAAGATTAAAAAGGAAAGAAACAGGAAGGGCTAGTGCTTCACGACAATGAAAGAGTAAAGCAGCAGGAATACCATCGGGACCCGGCACTGAGGATGGTTTAAGGTTACCTAACGCACGTAAAACAGAAGCAGTGCTTACAGAAACAAATTCAACATTCAGAACATTGAGAGGGGTGAATGAAAGACTGGCCTCAAAGCTTGCAGAGTTATTTAAACCATTTTCATAGACACTCGAGAAATGATCAGCAAAAAGCGAACGAATGTCATTCGGGCACGTAGCAAGCACATCACCAAGTGACATACTAGTAGGGAAGCGAGATTGAAGACGCAAAACATATAATTTATGGCGATATCTGTTATATGATCTGTAAGCGGATGCTGCATATTTAAATAACTTACGCGTGTACGGTGAACGCCAAGTCCGGTAAGCACGTGTAGCCCGATTTCGATCCCTAAGCAGAGAGCACAGATGGCGGTCGGACCATGCAGGGGAGGGAGGTGGTCTGAAGAGAGGAGAACAGGAGTTTAAGGAAGTGATAAGGATAGCATTGAACTGTGTTATAGCCTCATTGATGGACGTACATTCAAACAAAAATGACCAATCAATAGAGGACAAAATTACACGCAGCCTAGCATAGTCAGCCTTCTTATAATTATAAATAGGACTAAGATTAACACTTTGCACAGAAACAGGTAAGTTGGCAGTGGATAGATATTCAATTTCAAAAACAAACGGAGGATGGTGGTCATCAATTTTTACAAGAGGAAGATCTGCCTCATAAACGGAACACGGCGTGAAGTTAAGAGAAAACAATAGTATAAGGTCAAGCACACGACCATTATGGTTTGGAATATTGTTTAGTTGACAAAATTCCATAACGTTGAATAAATCGACAAAAGATGCATGACATACACTCATAAAAATGTTTGCCGAATCTCGGTTAATTTTTGCCGAGATCCGCACAACTGACATCTCGGCAAATATTTCGGTTAAATTTCGGTTGCCGAAATTTCGGTTTGTTTTGACGTTTTCGTTTAACCGAGATTTTCGGTTGTGGTTAACTGAGATTTCGGCAAAAAATAAAAACAATCATTTTGGAATGCCAGTCCTTTTTTATTTGCATAAAAAATTGTTTAAATAATTGGATTGGATGTTCAATAAGAAAAAAAAACGCTATTATACCTTTTTGAAGTGGGTTAATTATTTCCGATGAAAGTTCTAATATTTCATAGTAAAATCTTATATTGATTATATCAGATGAATTCATATTATTATTCATATTCATATTATTAATCACTAGAATTTTGCTTTTCACCTGGCTATTCAAAAGCAGGTGCGCTTTTTAAATAAGGAGAATGTAAATAAATTCTTTTATAAACTTGATTTTAAAACAGCTGGTTTAAAAACTTATTACTAGTTGCACTGAGTGCTCCAAGTTTGAAGCATGAAGCATGAAAAAATGAAAAGAAAAGTTTGTCAGCCGCATAGCATTTTACTTTGAAAACTGTAAAGGCTTGACAGTTTTCAAAGTAAAATGCTATGCGGCTGACAAACTTTTCTTTTCATTTTTTCATGCTTCAAAGAACGATGAATGCACGAATCAAATTGTTTCCTACATGAATCGTACTGTTTTTCCACACCACGTAGCATTCGCTGAGTTCAAACATTTTTTCAACAATTATAAAGCGCGGGACATCAGGCGTCGGAAATGAAGTCTCCAACTAAAAAAAGAAGAAAAAACATAAAATAGAGGATTAAACATCGTCTCTAAGCACGAGGTCTGTGAGAAAAATGTGAGGTTAATGTGATTATTAGAATTGCAACATTTGCAATTGTTAGCTGTAATAGAAACTCTTGTTGAATCCTCGTAACTTACATCAATCCAATCGATTATTCCGTGAAGTGGATTTAATGTACGCGCATCATTCTCTTTGTAGTCTTCTTTGCGGGTTCGCTTGGCTTCTCTTATAGTATTTTTTTCTCGTACCAGACACAGTGACTAAATCAGGTCATTTTGTATGTACCTGTAATCTATTCGATATTTTTCCAATATTTTCTGTTGGATTACATTCCACATGTCTTCGAATTTAGCAGCAGTAGGATTCATCAATTCGAATTCTGAAGATATCTGAAAAATGAAGAATTGAGCTACAAATGTATCCCTACTTTCATCGAGATAGAAGATAATCGACATTCCAATTCTCCTCCGAAGGCTGAAGCCGCAGAACAGTCGGTCATAAATTGGGAAAAAATCCCTCTGGCACGCTTTTCGTGCCGGTAAGCCAGTGTTTGTTTCCATAAATATTTTATGTTTTCCATAGAATTTTCCAAGGGAACAATAGTTTCTAACTCGTACACCTGTGAAAAAGGTTAAAATCAATTTTATAAGTAAGTTAAAGTATAAGAAACTTCATATGTGATGCTACCAAATCATCAATATTTTCTCCACGTTCGTCCTTCGTTATTATTTTTGAAGAAGATGGAGTCGCTTCATCGTGTCTTGATCGGTAGAACACTCGACTACAGGATCTTTTTGCAAGGGTTTCCATTCTATAATGAATAGAACCAGCATGCCGTCCTGCTCCTCGTCCACCTTTATGAAACCACGCTGCCTGTAAAATATTCGAAATTTGACTAAAATTCGTGTTGTTCTGTTTTTAAGTGTTCTGTTTGCTCAAATATTTTCCAGTGAATTGACAAATGATTTGAATTGCGTTCGAATCTCGTGTGACATACTGTGATTAAGCTGTTAGTATGTTCTAATCACCAGCAGATATGTTTGGATTTACACAGTTATATTGTACATAATTCAATCGAAGTGATTGCGAATACATCCTAGCAGCATTCAGAACAGACAGCACGAAATTCAAAACAAAAGTGTTACGTTCTAAAACATATACACTGTTAACGACAGCATCACCATGTGTAATGGTGGTAATAAATAATAAAAAAATAATAAAAATAATTTACTTACATAGGGTACATCTGAAACGTTCGAGGCCAGAATGGGATAAGTTTGAATTAATGATTTTGCAAGCATTACTTTTTTTCCGTTTGTGACGCCTGAAATATATGAAAGTAGTAGATCAACTCACATTTTTCCTTATTTTTTACAATACTTACACGCCGTAATTGTCCGCTAGCCAATCGCAAATTGTTCGATTTATTTTTTTGTTGGTGACCTCGTCGAGTTTAATTCCTTCTGTCAATGTTTCATGGATTTGTTTGCCTTCATCACTTTGCAGAAGGAGTAGGCTAACGTCAATTTCCTTTAAAAAAAAAGTTACTTCTTTGTATGTACAACACGCCGTAGCAATAATACTCACCTTGTCAAAATTGTGCATCTTAAAAGTTGAACTTAAGCTTCTGGTTGGTACTTCACTTCTCTGCGTTTCTTCCATAAATTCATTGGGAGTCTTTGTAATGTCAATTGTAACTCCATACTGTTTTTGATATTTTTGAATTATTTTTATCATTTTTGTCGTTAACTGTAGTCTAGTGAAATCATTGTTGTCCAGGGATAAGAAGGTGTCCAAGTCCGTTATTTCTTCTTTTACTATAAGAAATGTTTAATCAGTTTCAACCTATCTTTCCTATTTTCCAATTTAACCTATTAAGTATGTAATATAATATTACGCTTGTCAATAATCCTGGCAATAGTTCCTTCGGGAGACATATTTTTTATCACTTCCAAATGGTGACCAGAAGGCAAAGGTAGTATGCGAATGGATTTCTTCAAACGAAACAAATATTTCAGTTGATCCTACTGCAACTTCGTACGCTTCTAGACAATCATTATATCCGTTAGTTTTGCATAATTTAATCAGCAAAAACATAGCATTGTTCATAACCACTATCTCGACAATAATACCATACGACGGATAATATTCATTTTCGTGGTTTTTTATGCACACTAGCAAGTTTTTTCTGAAGTCGATCCCATTTACTGTTGCTTTGTTGGGTACAAAAACATGTGGAACACACAAATCTATGAAGCAAACACTGTTACAATGTTCTCGCTTAACTAAGTTTCCTCCGTAATATGTAATATTATCAGTAAATGGATTATCTAGTATATCTATGGCCATTGTAAAGCATTGTCGTTGTGCTAAGCTTTTGCAAATATTTTTAAAATTTCTGCAATTTGATGATTGATTTTTGTTTGGTTTGTTCTTTTGCTCGAACACTAAACAATTATACTGTTTCATATTTCCGCTCTTTTTAATACACTGGATGTAATGGTCAAGGTGGTGATTTTTGTTGAGTCTTCGTTGAAATTTATTGTAAAATGACTCCTCATACAACCGAATAAGTTCTTCTAATGATACTAACATATGGTCAGATATTATTGTAGACATCAAAATACGAGTTATAGGGTAAACGTACCTATAGTGGTGGTAGTACCAATAGTGGTGGTATTGCACTAAAATGCGTCTCATACGATAAATTAACAGTAGTTAAGTTATTTATGATAGCGTGAAATGTTCTCTAGCCTTTAACAAAGGATTTAAAAATGAGATGGGGCCATTCCGTTTCTTAGTGACCGAAAAATCCATTATTTTGTAAAAGGTATCAACATTTTTTCAAAATCCTTAGGATTTCATAACAATGCTCATATTTTTGTTAACGTTCTAAATGACCACATAACAACGCAATTATTATTTTTTTAACATAATTGTTATCAAATGACATTGTTTTTGTTGACATGGGTTGACGACAGGTGTTATTCAGTACTTCAGTCAATATTTTCATCAACCAAATTCATACATTTTTTACGATCAAATTACGAAAGATATCATTATTATGGCAGTCATCCATGCTATTCATACGAAAACAGCCTCAAAACTAAGTTATATTGATATTATACACTGTTTTGAGGCATCTTTGTTTACCAGCACTATAGGAACACAATACGACGACTATAGGAACCATACCACCATTATAGGTACAACGAAGCAATCACAAAAATATGTTTTTTTTTCTTAGATTCGATGTGTTTTATGGTAAAAATGGTTTTGATTGCGAAGATAAAACATATTCCAACTGTTATGTGTTGAAATATTCAGAAATTGTCGTTTCTGACACTTTAAATCCATTAAAATACATCTGTACCACCACAAATTGCACCACTATTGGTACATTTACCCTATTCAACAAATGACCGATCATACGCATATACTCGCAATTAGCGGGAACTTTGTCAGCAAACAAAAAAGGAAAAGAACGTAGTAGTAGCAGGTTTTGTGATGCAGTCTGTTTGAGTTTGTAACTACTGGGTTTAGATAGCATTTCATCAGTAAAGTTCGCCGATGGTCTATTCTTTTTGTCGATGTATCCATAGGCAAATAAATGTATGCGATGCACTGAAACCCAACGACTTAATTTTGTGATAGTGACCTAGTACTAGCTGTATAGTTATTGGCACCAATCCTTCCGCTATGTCATGCATAGTATCCAAAGCAAAATTTTGTGTAATGTGATAGTATTGAAGCTCATTTAATATGCAATTACCACGTTTCAATCCACAATCTGAAGGCTTCATAGCTCCTGAAATAACTTTCTCCAAGTTGAATTCATACCACTCTTTCGTACGCATGGGAAAATTTTGGAACGGATTCTGGTGAAATGCTGGTCTTGGTATAGTGCAAAGTCTGCAAAAGAACTTTGCCATGGGTCCCTGTAGTCCGAAAACCTCATGTACAGCCAGTGTATCACCGCAGAACATCGTTACCACTGCTCGTATGGTATATTTTTCTGTTCCGTAGAAAACGTCTACTCCGTGTTCCAGTTTTCGGAGGTCATGAATTAGAGGTTCCAAGATCTTGTTAAAGCCATGCTTTTTGGAGTCTATAGAAGTGCAATAGATCAGTGGAAATATTGTTTTCGGAGAACTATTCCACCTGCTTGGAAAATTTTCTATTTTAAAATCGAACACCGATACTTTGTTAATACCTGCTCTAGAGCTCAGTGCATTTCCGAGTTCCACGTCGTCTTGATAAAGGTTTATTCGTATGGCGTCGGGGAATTTTTTAAAATATTCACTGTTTTGGTATGTTTCTCCTGATCGGAAACTAGAGTATTCTTTGAGGGTTGGGAATGGCGGCAAATTATCTGTCATTAATTCTCTGTTTTGGGGATTTCTGAAAATTAGCTTCAAGGTCTCAGTGATGGGTATATACATGAAGGTTTCGTTAACTATTACTTTTGTTGGTATACCATCAATATGCCGAATATCTTCTCTTGTTTGAAGCAATTTTTCTACTGGTCTTGGAATACTAACTGCCAAATTGTTTAAAAACTGTGTTTGTTTTGAACGCGTTGAAACTTCCGAAAACAAATCTTCCACGTGGAACTTGTTTAAAAAGTTTATAGTTTCTGGAGCAGCTAAATCAATTTTACGTTCCGTTAAAAATGACTTTGTTCTTTCTTCGAAGTAAACACCAAGCATTTTTACTAGGTGTTCGCAAAGTTTTATCATTTGCAAAATTTTGGTTTGAGGAAGCGAAACATCTGCCGTCAATCTGCAAATACCCAGAGCGACGCTTTTTTTAATTTGTCCCAAAGTGATTGTTTCTTCAAAAAATGCAAAATTTTCTTCAGTTGCCGGAAATGAATTGGTGTCAAAATCAGTTTCCATATCAATGTGGTTTGATTTTTTTGTTACGGGTTCGTCTGAGATCTCATTGAGCCTTTCTCCGATAGCTCTTTTAGCACCGGGTGTTTTGGGCGAACGTGGGTGTTGTTGCAATATGTGCCTTTTTAATGATTTGAAATGGTTATATGTCGATCGACATTTTGGTACCATACAATCATAAAACACACGATCTGGATCAAAGTGCTGATGCCGAATATGTGCATTAGTATGATGCTGAAGTTCTTCTACATAGCCAAACACTTTCTCCCCACAGAAGACCAGGTACCGGAAGCTAAAATGAAAATCATTTGTGATTCAAAGATACTTACGGAACACTTCGTATATTCTTACATCTTCTTCCTGCAGAATGTTCAGAATCTCATTTATTTTCGCTTTTATCGCACTTCAAATCACAAAACCACTCCAAAATTGTTTCGTTTCACTAGCACGCTGTAAATACAAAGGCGAATGACAGACCGAAAACCGAGTCATGGCTAGCAAGATGGTTGAAACGTATTAAACCGATATCTCGGTTATTTTGACAGATGAGCTCGGTGACAGCTGTGTTAACGTATGCGCTCGGCATGCAGTGTTGCCGAGATTCGGTTAAAATATATATTTAACTGATATGTCAGTATTTTATGGTACTGATTTTCAGCTACTGGGATTTTCCAACCCAGTTATTACAGTTACCCAGTTATTATCAGCTAGAAATGAAAGAGCTGACATATTTCGGCAATTTATTTAACCGAGGTCGTGAAATATTTTTAAGTGTGTAGCAACGCATTATGAGGTGTATAGTGCTGGAAAGGTGTCGTTAAATTAACAGAATTTATCCACTACAGAGAAGTTTGATTAAAATCACCAAGAAGAATAAGTTGATCCTTGTTACGCAAGCGGGCTTTGACATCGTGAACGCATTCTAAAAGTTTTTCAAACGTACGCATATCAGCTGCTAAGTAGGGTGGGACATAGATAACACACACTCAAGCGGCGCGGCATTTACAGAAATAGGCGCTGATGCTAAACTGGTCGAAACAGCAATGAGAACACCGCCACCGCGAGTACGAGAACTATTATTTATGTTACGATCACAACGGTAAACGATAAATTTATCACTACTAAAGAGCATACTATTGGGTAACGAATCATCAGCCTAGGTTTCAGTGAAAACAATCACATTAAAATCAGCAGCATCGGCCGCTAGCCTCAAATCAGTACATTTTGATCGTAACCCACGAGTGTTCTGATAGTAAATACTTAGCTATTCATTTGGTTCATTTGACAACGACGGTTGTCTGGCGTGATCACCACGGGTACGCTTAACAGGGGCAGGCAGGTTGTCTAGAGGCGACCGATCCGAAGGTTTACGATAGGATCCAGTCGTACTCGCAGGAATGAACACAGGAATGAAGAGCAGGAAGCACGGAAGTAGGCTCGGAACAGGTGTCACTCAGTGGATGAGAGAGAGCCGAAGGCAGAGAAGCACTCTGAGAAGGCATGCTGGCCAAGCGTGGTGTACTCAGAGAGCCGAAGTTAGATGGACCGTTTACGGGAGCATCCAATCGGGCGACGATAGATTTAACGGTGTTAGTGTTGCTTGCACTATCGATATTTTTGGCCGACTCATCTGTAAGCGTCTCGTTCACTGACACTACAGGGAGATGACGATTTTGGTAATCGATGAACTCTCGGAACACGAGAGACGGAGGCCAAGTGGCCGGAAAGAGAGCTTCTTCGCGCTTGCTGGAAGGTACACCGACCTTTTTTTTTTTTTTTTTTTTGTTAACGAAGAGTGAGCATATTCCATCCCCCTCTCCGACTCACTCAACTCGGCCGGTACGCTTGTGGTGCGTATTACTTCATGCGGCGTCGTGTGTGCGGTTGCACCCTGGATCACGACGCATCTTCTGCGGCGATCTGGTCTGCTGATTCTGCTTATTACGCTGCTTTCCGTGGTGCGACGCGGTCCCTTTGGTCCTATCGCCCACACTTCGGGTGGGCAATGGGGGGTCTACATCGTTGGTCACCACTCCAAGCCCGTAGGCAGTTCTCCTGAAACGAAATTTTGATAGAGGAAACAAGAAAACAGAGAAAGAGATAGAAGTAAGCTGAAAATAGAGGAGAGAAGAGAAAAAGAAAGCTGAAAGAAACGAAAAGAAAAGAGATAAAAGATTAGTAACTTTCCAGCTTACGGTGGCCCTTGCGGCGCGGGTTGTTGCCGTGCCGCAGGACCATTTGCGTCCCTCGCCCGCCGTCTGGCCCGCCTGCGTCGCCTTGCCGTTGGTGGACGCTCAACATCCCATCTCGCTTGGAGAGTGGAGAAGATTGTCCTGGCGGCGGCACGGACGGCCTCCCACGTATCGCTGCGGGCGCACATTTCCGAGACGATGTTATCCAAGGTACACCGACCTTAAACGATACGAATGTCATCGTTTCGACGTTGGCGCCAAGTTTTACGAGACGACGCACCACAACGTCCGATGGAGCAAGCGCAAGCCGATTCGTAATCATGGTAATGACATGCTTATCTGTTACAGATGTGTCGAAGCGCGACATAAAAATCCACGACAATGACTGTGGCCTTGAAGCCACAAATACTGGATCATATGTACTCCCCGATCCCGTTCCTTGTTGCATTGCAGGCGCAGGAGGCACTGCCGGCCAGGGAGCAGGAGGGAGGTGACGAGATGGTAGATCGAGGGGTAGTGATGTTCGGAGAGGGCACCGTGCGTCTCTCTTACCATATGCAGAATCAAACGAGGCACTCTCACTAAATAGATCCTGCTTAAGACGGTGAAGCAGATCCGCTCTTATCGAGTTAATGGCGTTTCCTAGAGACGAGAAAATGCCATCCATTGAATTGACCAAGGCGGCCTCAATCTCCGGAAATAATACAGGCTTTTACGATTTACGCAAGGTATCACATAGTTTACATAGCCAGCACAGACCACAATCAGTTATGTAACAGTTATTACAGTTACCCAGTTATTATCAGCTAGAAATGAAAGAGCTGACATATTTCGGCAATTTATTTAACCGAGGTCGTGAAATATTTTTAAGTGTGTAGCAACGCATTATGAGGTGTATAGTGCTGGAAAGGTGTCGTTAAATTAACAGAATTTATCCACTACAGAGAAGTTTGATTAAAATCACCAAGAAGAATAAGTTGATCCTTGTTACGCAAGCGGGCTTTGACATCGTGAACGCATTCTAAAAGTTTTTCAAACGTACGCATATCAGCTGCTAAGTAGGGTGGGACATAGATAACACACACTCAAGCGGCGCGGCATTTACAGAAATAGGCGCTGATGCTAAACTGGTCGAAACAGCAATGAGAACACCGCCACCGCGAGTACGAGAACTATTATTTATGTTACGATCACAACGGTAAACGATAAATTTATCACTACTAAAGAGCATACTATTGGGTAACGAATCATCAGCCTAGGTTTCAGTGAAAACAATCACATTAAAATCAGCAGCATCGGCCGCTAGCCTCAAATCAGTACATTTTGATCGTAACCCACGAGTGTTCTGATAGTAAATACTTAGCTATTCATTTGGTTCATTTGACAACGACGGTTGTCTGGCGTGATCACCACGGGTACGCTTAACAGGGGCAGGCAGGTTGTCTAGAGGCGACCGATCCGAAGGTTTACGATAGGATCCAGTCGTACTCGCAGGAATGAACACAGGAATGAAGAGCAGGAAGCACGGAAGTAGGCTCGGAACAGGTGTCACTCAGTGGATGAGAGAGAGCCGAAGGCAGAGAAGCACTCTGAGAAGGCATGCTGGCCAAGCGTGGTGTACTCAGAGAGCCGAAGTTAGATGGACCGTTTACGGGAGCATCCAATCGGGCGACGATAGATTTAACGGTGTTAGTGTTGCTTGCACTATCGATATTTTTGGCCGACTCATCTGTAAGCGTGTCGTTCACTGACACTACAGGGAGATGACGATTTTGGTAATCGATGAACTCTCGGAACACGAGAGACGGAGGCCAAGTGGCCGGAAAGAGAGCTTCTTCGCGCTTGCTGGAAGGTACACCGACCTTTTTTTTTTTTTTTTTTTGTTAACGAAGAGTGAGCATATTCCATCCCCCTCTCCGACTCACTCAACTCGGCCGGTACGCTTGTGGTGCGTATTACTTCATGCGGCGTCGTGTGTGCGGTTGCACCCTGGATCACGACGCATCTTCTGCGGCGATCTGGTCTGCTGATTCTGCTTATTACGCTGCTTTCCGTGGTGCGACGCGGTCCCTTTGGTCCTATCGCCCACACTTCGGGTGGGCAATGGGGGGTCTACATCGTTGGTCACCACTCCAAGCCCGTAGGCAGTTCTCCTGAAACGAAATTTTGATAGAGGAAACAAGAAAACAGAGAAAGAGATAGAAGTAAGCTGAAAATAGAGGAGAGAAGAGAAAAAGAAAGCTGAAAGAAACGAAAAGAAAAGAGATAAAAGATTAGTAACTTTCCAGCTTACGGTGGCCCTTGCGGCGCGGGTTGTTGCCGTGCCGCAGGACCATTTGCGTCCCTCGCCCGCCGTCTGGCCCGCCTGCGTCGCCTTGCCGTTGGTGGACGCTCAACATCCCATCTCGCTTGGAGAGTGGAGAAGATTGTCCTGGCGGCGGCACGGACGGCCTCCCACGTATCGCTGCGGGCGCACATTTCCGAGACGATGTTATCCAAGGTACACCGACCTTAAACGATACGAATGTCATCGTTTCGACGTTGGCGCCAAGTTTTACGAGACGACGCACCACAACGTCCGATGGAGCAAGCGCAAGCCGATTCGTAACCATGGTAATGACATGCTTATCTGTTACAGATGTGTCGAAGCGCGACATAAAAATCCACGACAATGACTGTGGCCTTGGAGCCATAAATACTGGATCATATGTACACTGGTGGACATTAAAATAGGAAAAAAAATTTTGTGTGTTTTTTTTGCATACACTAGGTGTGTCATCGCCAACAGTTCGAGGCGTACTGAATTTGTAATAGCCGAATTTTGCCTTTTATACTCTCATTTTTGGTGCGCTACTTATCTGAGTTTTGAGTGCCGGCAGCGTTTTGCGGCAGTATAAAAGGAGAGCCAAACCGTGTTGTGCTTCATTCTTCCATCAGTGGTCAAGGTGAAAGGTTGCTGTTTAAAAATTCCACAAAATCATCATGGGTCGCGGAAAGCACTGCACACCAGAGGAGCGAAAACACATTCAAGGGCTGTATCGTGAGAACGTGCCAATCAAGACAATCTGCAAGGCGTTCGGCCGTTCGCGGACGTTTGTGGACAACGCCATTCGTAGCGAGGCTACGGGTAAATCGACAGGTCGTCCGCGAAAAACAACGGCCGACGTTGACGCGCGGATTGTTGAGATGATCAGGGCGGATCCTTTCAAAACTTGCACTCGTATCAAGCAGGAGCTTGGTTTGCAAGTTTCGGCGAAAACGGTGTCTCGCCGTTTACACGCCGCTGGGTTCTGTGCCCGGAGACCGAAGGAAGGTTCGTAAGCTGCTACCGCACCACGTAGAAGCGCGCATTCGGTTTGCCGAAGAACATTTAGCTGCATCCATCTTTTGGTGGAGCAAAATCATTTTTTCGGATGAGTCCAGAATCAATCTGGATGGTTCGGACGGCATTAAATACGTCTGGCGCTTTCCTAATCAGGCGTATCATCCGAAAAATACTATAAAAACCCTAAAGCACGGAGGCGGCCACGTAATGGTGTGGGGTTGCTTCTCCTGGCACGGCACGGGTCCTTTGTTCCGTATCAACGGGACACTGAACTCGGAAAGGTATAGAAAAATACTACGTCGTAAGATGTTGCCATACGCCCGACAACAATTCGGAGACGAAGAGCATTACATCTTTCAGCATGATAACGACTCTAAGCACACATCGCGAACAGTTAAATGTTATTTGGCAAACCAGGATGTGCAAGTTCTACCGTGGCCTGCGTTGAGTCCTGACCTCAACCCGATTGAAAATCTGTGGTCAACTCTCAAGCGTCAGCTTATGAACCAGCCTGCACGTTCAGCCGATGATCTATGGACACGCTGCAAGTTTATGTGGGAACGCATAGACAGAAGCGAATGCCGTAATCTCATCGGCGATATGGCCAAACGCTGTCAGGAAGTGATAGCGAATAACGGTCACCAGATTGACCGTTAGAATGTGTTTTCGCTCAGTGGAACACCGCAACACCTCCTCCCAACAACCACTTAAACAGTCCTTTTCAGGGCTACCAAATATTTCTGACAAGAACTATGTCTTTCGGTCACAGAAAAAAGTTCCTATTTTTATGTCCACCAGTGTACTCCCCGATCCCGTTCCTTGTTGCATTGCAGGCGCAGGAGGCACTGCCGGCCAGGGAGCAGGAGGGAGGTGACGAGATGGTAGATCGAGGGGTAGTGATGTTCGGAGAGGGCACCGTGCGTCTCTCTTACCATATGCAGAATCAAACGAGGCACTCTCACTAAATAGACCCTGCTTAAGACGGTGAAGCAGATCCGCTCTTATCGAGTTAATGGCGTTTCCTAGAGACGAGAAAATGCCATCCATTGAATTGACCAAGGCGGCCTCAATCTCCGGAAATAATACAGGCTTTTACGATTTACGCAAGGTATCACATAGTTTACATAGCCAGCACAGACCACAATCTGCCAACAATTCACTTAACGTGGATTCAGAGACACCGGCACAGTGAGTATGGAACAAACGGCCACACACCCCCGAACACGACAAGTGTAATGGATCACCATTTGGATTAATTGCCGTAGAGCAAATTGCACAGATAGTCATTATGATAACACTATTACACTGGAAAGCAGGCACGAGTGATATCGCAAAGCAAATGTGTGCAAAAGTCACAAGCGATAAAATTTTGCCAGCCACAGGGCGATTAATCAAAACGCGTTAAAACACTGGAATAAGCAAGAGCGATCAAAACCACGTCTGTGCGTCACCAAGCGGAGAGAGTGAGTGATATATTCTAACAGAAGTGCCGTGTTAGAACGCGACTAATGAGAAATTTCCTATTTTAATAATAAGGATGAAAAAAACGCATGTGACTTTAAAAGTACATTAAACATTTTTTTTAAATAAAAAATAGCACAATAAAAAAACATAGCAAATTTGTAAATAAGAAACTATTCCAGATTTGAAGCGAGGAGTACAAAAAGTAAATTTGTTTAACAATAATGATTTTAAACAGTATTTCATATGAATATTGAGGTATATTTTTTATTCTCAACTTTGCGGCCCACGAATCACTGAAAATCTGTACTTGCGGCCCTCTTATGAATTGAGTTTGACACAGATGTCGTACACGAACTCCGTAATGTTTGTCGATAGCGAGTCCAAGATGAGCTCACTGCTAAGCGTCGTT